>NC_046156.1:179541664-179727947 GCF_011064425.1 Rattus rattus
CATGTCATCATATCATGTTCATGCTTGTATAGCACATTTTGTTTTTTGCTTAACAAAGACCAACATTTAATGTTTCTCTATCTTTCCACCTTCCAAATATTGCTTTTTAAAAACTTTTACTGGTTATTTTCATTATTTACCCTTCAAATGTTATCCCCTTCCCAGCTAAACCCCTATAACCCCCATACCCCTATTTCTATGAGGGTGTTCCCCACCCAACTACCTCCCTCAAACTATGGCTTTTGGACATCCCTCCCTTTCATCGCTCATTTGTAACTTTAAAGTGTCGAAGAGACAAAGAAAAAGATTCCTAATAGCAGCTAACTCTGCATTATGCTGGATTCAGTTTCTGGAGACGTTGACATCACTAACATTTAATTGATATTATGATCCACACAAATGGAGAAAGGATCTTACTAAAATCAATGTAGAAAATGATATAGTTCTAATTGTTAAAGTGTATCAGCCGATACTCAAGTTTCATTGTTAAAGTTAAGCAATCGCCATGAACTACAAGACTGTTACCTATATTCTAATTCACATTATGTTTGTGAAAACTAAATTCTGACCCTTATCTCCACATTTCTTTAGAATATAAATTTAAACCCTACAATCTTTCTACCTACAGTTCTCTTCAGTAAAGCTTATTTCCTAGTAACCCATATACCCATTTTGCACCAAAGTATAGAATACAGATAGTCCAAACCAACTCTACAAAGGTTAGAAAGAAAAAGCAGTGAATTAAATTGTGAAACTGTCAAAAGCTTATTACAAACACAAAAACATCTCTAGAGACAGAATCTCCTTCACTTGACACAGTCAAGGTTTTTAAAGAATCAGATAATGCCTCTGCTATAAAAATTACTGGAAAACATTGGTAGTGTAAAAGAAGATTGCAACAATCACTTTATAACATAATAAATGAAAATAAAACCTGACAAAGAATCCAGAAACTAATTCTGTGTATCCAAGTCTTTATGACCACAGAGAGGCCAAAACCTAAACAGACTACATCAAAATGGCCTTTCTTCCCAGAGTCAAGTCATTAATCAAGATGAGATCCAGTAATAAAATGTGCCACATGGCAAAGTTAAAGAAAAATACTGTATAATCTTTTCCATTAGATTCCCCCAAAAGACTCCAACAAAATCCATGAATCATTAGGTAGCCTAAAGTTTTTAATGCACTGAAATGAAGGCACTTCCTCAAGACAATGAGAAGCATCCACTCTGATCCAAAAGACAATGCAGGCCCTTGACCTACAGCCACAGAAAGACACCGTTACCATCCTGCACTGGCTTAAGGCTAGCTTAGGAAAACTTGGAGAAGGAAGACAAAATAATTATTTGCAGATGGTATGATATTAGATCTGCAAACTCCAAATGTTTACAGGGTGGAAAGAGCACAACATTTAAACTTCATGAAAACGAACCATGCATATAGCAGACCGAGGATACAAAGGGTGTCATTGGCCCTGGAATTATTAGTATTTACTTTTTTGTACTTTAATTCAGAAATTTCTTGATGCATGTCTACTACCTAAATCATATACTCAAAAATAAGGAAAAAATATCAGGAAATGAAGGAACAGAATTGTAAAGAGGAGAAAATCACTCTTGCTATGCCAAAACTTTTAATAAAGTTTCATGTATGTGCCTAACACATGAACACATATGCACAAGCACATACACACACACACACACACAGCATTAGATTAAATACACGTCTGTATGAATTAGTTCTATTTTCCAACTTGTAAGACTGTTGACCTCATGCATCATAGCCTTTTTAATATATATATGTATATATATATACATATATATATACACATAATTTTGTCCCTACCTTGTCAACAGATACAAAGTGTCTTATATGTTTACTATAATTCTGTCAACTAACCACTTTTCAATGAAATTCCCATTGTTTCAGAATTTAATTTTGACAGATTTTCAGTGAACCTCATATATGTTACACTCTGCATGAGCATGGATATTATGTTGCTCAATAACAGAGTCTCAAAAAGTCTAAAATAGCTTAACACACACACACACACACACACACACACACACACACACACACCACTACCAACATATAACATTACAAACACACATTTAGAGAGACTTAAATATATACCTTTGTAGGAAGAAAGGACAATATCTGAGGTCTCAGTCTTCCCTACAGATTATTTTTCTTCTTTTCCTGCTTTCTGAACAAACATTTATATTACATTTCAATGTATGTTTCCTTGTGTTGTTTTTCTTTCAATAAAATCAAAGCTTCCTCCCCCCTTCCATTTTCCTTGCTCTCACAAACCAACCAAAACCCTTCTATTTCTTTTTTTATTAGTGACCATTTGTTCATTTGGCTTTCTACAGTGGCTTATGTAAAAAATTTTGCTACACTGAAAAATATCTTTCTTCAAGAAGTTGGTATAAGTTTCTGAGTAACTTCAGAGAGATTATTCTTTCAGAATAAATTAGTCAGGTAGGAAGATGACTCAGTTGATAAAGGCATGTGCCGTCAAGCCTCATGACTTGATTTTTATCCCTATAATACATGTTGGGAAGAATGGGTACTTACTCCTTCAAGATTTCCTGAGATCTCCATAAAACATACTCACAACATGCTCACAAGCACAACACACACATACATACACACACACATACACACACACCTGCACACACACACACTCATGCACACACACACCCATGTACACACATATAATATGTGAAATTTCATAACTTCTTAAATTTAAAAAGAACTTTTATCAACATCTTTGCCATGGACACATGCAATGTAGTCTACTTTGCTCGTCATTAAGGATCAAGTGGAAAGGGGTTGGGGATTTGGCTCAGTGGTAGAACGCTTGCCTGGGAAGCGCAAGGCCCTGGGTTCGGTCCCCAGCTCCGAAAAAAAGAAAAAGGAAAAAAAAAGGATTAAGTGGAAATACTAAAATCCAGAAGAGTGCTGTAAACTGTCATATAAAGGACAGAGTTCCTCAGGATACATAAACAGTTTTTTCTATGTGTACAGCTCATAAAACTCCAGCAGAAATTTTTATGTAGTTCATAGTATGTTCAAGGACAATCATTGAGTATCTTAAGATAAAATGTAACATTAGCTGTATTATATAATAATTAGAACGATGAGACACTTAATGTCTCTGTTTGCACAACCAGTTGGGGTCACATAATTCATTTAAATATTTTCATATTTCCTTCTTTTTTCCCCAAAGCACATGGAGCAATAATTTCCTTAGATAAAAAAATGCTATCATCTGAATAACATAAATAATTTAAATATTTCATTGAGAAATTATGCCTTCCTCAAAATTCCACTTAAAAATGGCTTACTCCAAAGTGGCTATTGTTACCTTAACAAGTTAGGGTTAAGTGGCCTCAAGGAAGGTTAGGAAATCACATTCAAGGGTTCTGTGCCTTTATCTTCCAACCTCAGAATTCTTATCTGTTTTCCAGTTGTCTTCGCAGATATTGCTTCATGGGAGAAAACAGTTGCTTTGGCTCCAAACATTGAATTATGCTTATATCTTTAAAGAGTAGAGAATGAACTACTGGCTGGAAATATTCCCTTACCTAAGACAGTGGAGGTCCTGAATTTAAGTCCATGTACCATCAAAACAGAAAACAAAACAAATAAAAACCACAGTGACTAGAGAATGAACTCATATCTTATGTTATTCTCTTTCATACAACAGCAAATTGCCTTAAGAGGCTCCATGCCAGTGTACTGGCTGGTTTTCTGTGTGAACTGGACACCAGCTCGAGTTATAACAGAGATAGGAGCTTCCCTCAAGGAAACAGCTCCTCGAGATCCAGCTGCAAGGCTTTTTTCTCAATTAGTGATCAAAAGTGGCAAGAGTGGGAGGTCCTATTGTGTGTGGTGCCATCCCCAGGCTGGTAGTCCTGTGTTCTCTATGAAAATAAACTGAGAAAGCTAGGGGGACGCAATCTCTCCATGGCCTCTGCATCAGCTCCTGCCTCCAATTCCCTGCCCTATGTGAGTTCCAGTCCAAACCTCCTTTGGTGGTGAAGAACAATGTGGAAGTGTAGGCTGAATAAATCCTTTTCTCCCTAACTTGCTTCTTAGTCAGGATGTTTTGTGCAAGAGTACAAACCCTGACTGAGAGAGTCAGGCTCCACATTTCTCAGGCTTTGTCACTGTTTCTCTCAAGGAGACTACAAAAGATTTTACATGGGACTAAGAGTACCTGATCTTTGTGAGTTAGGCAAAGACAAGAGAAATCAGATATGAGTTTCTGGTCATGAAGATACTCTGCCATTAACAACAAAGCAAAAAAGTGGATTGAATCATGGAACTAGGGTGATATGGCACACTGACCATCACCTCTAGAAGAGGGACAAGAAGGGTTTGTAGACGATATGCAAATTGACCCAATTTCTCATGCAAGTATTCATTCCCACTTCTCTGGTCTATCTCTTGCTATATCTAGATCTAGATACGATTAGATAGATAGACAGATAGATAGATGATAGACAAACACATGAGAGATAAATAAATAGATAATACAAAGATTACTTGATTGGTGGGTAAATTAATAGGTTGATAGATACCCCTGTCTATATTTATCTCTCCCATTTTCTTCTCCTTTGTATCTTCACTATTGCATGGCAAACATTTTCTCTTGTAGTTTATTTACTTTTTATTTGGAGTAAATAACAATTAAAGTTCTCAGACAGTGAAATACCAAGAAACGGACACAATAAAGATGAGAGAGAGACAGAGGGAGGCAATGGGGTAAGGCCAGCAGGAGAGAGAGGGAAAGAGTAAGGAAGAGCGAACACTGTGTTTACCTAAACATAGAGTCAAGGTTTAAATTTGGCTCTTGTGCTAATTATGAATTTGGGGTTCTCCATTAAATTTGAATCTTATTTTAATTTGGTAATGAAGCAAGTATTTCCTTTTGGCTAAATTTTATTGCTTCACTATGATTTTATTAATCAAATCATTATGAAGTTATTTCCCTAGCCTGGTCCTCTTCACAGTCTTCCTCGCATGAGCACTGGGTGCCATGCAATGTGCTACATACTATAAACTATCCTGTCAAGTCTTGTTTTTATTCTCATCAGGTGTGCTGAAGTTCAGAGTAGAAATTCCTTGTCCAAAATTCCTTTAACATCTACAGGGCTGTGACTGGAAAAAAGTCAATGAAATGATCCCTACTGATATTCTGCTACTCTGTAAAGATCTGTGCCTTATACCGTCATCATCCTGAAGGTCTCCTTGAGTAGCAGACAGGTGCCTGTATGGTAACCCACAGCTAGGCATTTGGCAAAGAAACAGTGTCAACTGGAATTCTCTATTAGGTCTTAAGAGCTTGGGGGGCGTGCAGAGGACAGGGAGAAATGTTTGTAAGATTCAGGAGACATAAAGGATACCTTCTTAACATAAAGGTATGGCTATTAGCTTGGTAGCTTTGTAAGAAATCTAATTCTAGAAGGGTGTCTCTTTGACACTTTTGTCTGCTTTTGAGTCTCTTTTCCTCTTGTTGGGTTGCCTTGTCCTGTCTTGATTTGAGGTCCTTTGCCTTGTCTTACTCTATTTTGTTTTGTCTTGTTAAGCTGTCCTATCTAGGAGGTCTGTTCTTTTCTGAAGAGGAAATGGAGGGAGAGTGCATCTTGGAAAGAGGGAGGAGAGGGGAAGCTGAGAGGATTGGAAGGAGAGGAGGCTATGGTCTAACATGTTGTGTGAGAGTAAAAGCTATTTTCAATACAAAAGGAAATTAAATAAATAAGAAACAACAAACAAATAAATCTACAGGGTCGCAAATCAGACAGCTACACTCAATTCCAGAGTTTGAGTTCTAATCCACTGTATCATTGATTAATTGAAGAGTATATCAAGGAGCTATGAGAATCATTTTTTCATAAAACACTCTTAATTCAAATCTTACTAAAACAAAAATATAAAAGCACATACAATCTGAAGAGAATGATGCATGTCCAAGATCTTTGTTTACTTTCAAAATATGTAGGCATTCCGGGTGGATTCAGAACAGACAAACAACTTCTGGGGAAGCTCATTATTGATGAGCATAAATCACACCACAGTTTTGATCACTTCTAACTCCAATATCAGAGCAAAGGGCTATAAAACAGAAGAGTAGTAGGACAGCTTGTGATAAGATAAAATAATGGTAAGATTTGTTATATTCCCCTCAAGCGCTAAGTAGATTAAAAGGTAGCTCTGGTCAGGGCAGAATGATGCACAGAGCATCAGATGAAGCGATATGACAGGAAGCTTGTAATAGCCCGAGGTTGAGAAAGAAACGGGTCCTTTGCCAACGCAAACTCTTGCCAATGAAACTTCTGCACAAAATGGGTTGGCAGCTAGCCCACAGTTTTCTGATTCAGGCCAGACTCCCATGAGGGGTAGTGTCAAACTGCTAGTAGCATCCTTAGAAAGGAAAAGGCAAGCTTTTATTTATTCTTTTTTTTTTCCTTTGTTGCTACGACTGAACAGGAAAATATTTTCTTTCTCTTTAGTCATGACTCTTGGAAAGGTGCTCTGCCCAGCTGTGCAGGAGTGCTCCATCTGGGCAAAATGAAATCAACCTCAGCACGGGGATGAGTGCTGAAATGGATAAAATTCTATCCCTGGTTTAGTGACAATTCGAGGAAAATATATTGTTGAGAGAGGGACCCAGGGAAAAGCTTCCAAATCGGCTGACTCCAAATGAAGCAAGAACTTAGTCTTACCAAGCAAAGTCAGAAGAAGAACAGTTAGTGAATATAGTATTTTTCTGATAAAGCTAAATTTAGATGGATAATTATCGATATTTTCTATTAAAAAGCACAATGTCTTAATGTATTATAAGGCATAGCAGGTAGAAACAAAACAGTAAAAACCATTTACACGTTGGTGCATCAATAATGTGCTTTAAAGAAGAACAAAGCCTTGATGAAGGTGAATTTGAAAATGAGAAAACAGACAGATACTGCAGATCAGCTTTTCAGTGGCCTGGAGGCAATGGAGAGTCTATCAGTGTCACTGCCTAAAGACATCTTATTTAAGTGTATCGTCTCTGGAATTAAGTGGTCATGGTTTACCTTGAAAGGTAGCAGCACCTGTATGCCATGAGCAGTCAGAATAGGAGACAGAACGAAGGAAAGGATCAACCTGGATGACATTGGCCTGTTGCTTCTCCATAGCAGGGTTCTGTGCTTGCTTACTTGTGACTTCCTAGTTGGATAGAGATCTATAAAATGAGGCAATGCTCATTGTCTTGGTTTAATCATGCATAATTTATGCATGTGTCAATATATCACATTGTATAGCACAAATATCCATAATTTATCAATTAAAATTAAAAAATCAAATAATTAAAACATTAGAATTAAAGAAGAAATGAACCCAGGAAGCCTGCTTTCTGCCAATAGGGTGGTGTTAACTATTACCTTACAGACATAGATATTGCTGTCTCCAGCCCTATTGCTGGTTAAAAGATGCAGGATGGAGCTGGCCGGGTGAGATAGTGGCTGCTTTGAAGCGAAGGCTGTTACCATGGGGTCAAAAGACTGCAAAGCCGACACAATGCTGGTGATTCACATTGGAGGGGCCTTAGGATAGCTTTTCCTCAAATGGAAATCCTAAAAGCCAGGATTACACACACACACAAAAAATTCCTAGTGCTTCTCAAGTTTTAACAATGTGCATTGACATTTCCACATACTTTTGATTTACAACTGTACTATGAAATGGGGTCATTTCTTTTTCAGATAGTAAACCAATACATTTTAAAACAACGCTGAGATCATTATATTGTTTCCACTATTAGGGACTTTTTTTGGCATAGTGAAAATGATCCCATGTCTCTTTTCTATTGGAGTGTTTCCACTGGAGACCAAAAACCTGGACCAGACTTTTCTATATATAAATAATGTCGTAAAGGAGTGAAAGAATGACCTGAAGACTCCCCCTAATATACACAAGACCTTCTATATTACATGACCAGTCAACACTGGATGAGGCTATGGCTTAGGAAATTCTACCTCCAAATGACCTCTTGCAAGGCAACCTTCAATCAGTAGCCTTAGCATGAAAGAAGTTACTCTGTTATCCTATCCCTAAACGGTCAGTACAGAATCAGAAGGCTGTTTCCTAGCAAACATCACAGAGTAGTGCCATAAGAAGGTTGCATATAATTTGTCTACCCTCCCTCTTTACTGCTTCAGACTATGATAAAATAACCTATCACATATAGTTACCTGAGGAGAATAAAAATCTGTACTTTGTAGTACCTTTTCTACTGGGTGCACATGGCTTTTGAATTTAAAAATCACATCAATTTTACAGTTTGAATAAAATTGTAAACATATCAAACCATAAGCTGACAACTCCCATATAGCCATGATACATACCAAGGCAGAGCAAGAGTAGCGGGATGAATACAGAGAGTGAAACACATGCTAGATCACTCAGGGTGCTAACTGTGGTCAGGCAAAGCATAAATTTGAGGAAACACGTCCCATGTCTATATGATGAAGATACAGCTGTGTGACAAAGGGAAGAACTAGAAATCATATACTTGAGATTTATAATAAGGAGCTAGATTTTTACAGAGAAAACTTTCAAATTGTAACAAGCCATCAAGGCAAGAATTATTATGCTACATGCTGACAAAATCAAACGACCTTGGGGATTACATATTCCCCTCATGAGGCATCTTTTCCTCCAGAGAACATCGTCATCCTTTGCCCTTGTCTTCCTTCTGAGAACTACTCTATTATCCCACTTCATCACCAGGATTATTATCAGAAAACATAAGCAAAATATTCAGGTACAAAATTGCCTGTATGTCCACTAGATATATAATTTATGTAAGATATATATTGAATCTCTATATTGTTAAAATGTTGTTAGCCTCCATTTTCTACTTAAAATGCAGTAGGTCAAACAATTTAAACATGGAAGTTGAAGCAGTTCTCATTTCTTAATTAAATTCATTTTCAATAAGTCAAAAGTTGGAAATATAATTGTTTGATCAAAGATTTTTTTAAAGGTAAAAATCCATGATAGTATATCAATTTGTCAAAAGTGTGTTAGATGAACAGGGCAAGATGAGATTAAACAGGGCAAATCTATCAACTGAGAAATGCCAATAAGTACAATAAATGTCTAATGTCTACCCTCAACAACTACTTTTACTTTTATAGTCACGCTAGTAGAAGTTGAAAACCAGAAGAAATATATAAAGTATACTCAGAAACCCATCTATGTTTTCTCCAACTACATGCTTAAAAGAGATAAAAAACAAACCATGCATTCTTTACCTTTGAGATTTTGTACACAAAATCTCGTGCCAAATAATTCGAAGATAATATTTGAGTACAGGAGATCTGTAGTACTCACACTTGCTCTACAGGAGTCCCTCAAACAGCACTTAGTTGCCATCTAAAGAATGTCATGACAAGAGTTTCTCATCTTCATTCTTAAGACCTTTGTTAGTTAGATATCTGTTCTTCCTTTGGCAAATTCTCAAAATGCAGATAATGCTTGTGGTAAACTAATATTTTTGTTTATTACAAAACAAGACTGACTTCCATGACTGTATGTGCTTTGTGACCTTTGTCAGAGCTCACAGAGATCGAGTATTCAAACTTCCTTCTCAGGGAACGTAAACAACGACAGAAGAAAAGGTCCACAGTACAGTCGAATTACTGGCATCTAGGGAAAGACTGCTTAGTAAGTATAGTGAGGGCCATTAGCCTATCAGTCTGATAAAGGTACAAGTAGGCAGAGATAATAGAGCCAGAGCAAAGAATTGTGTTCCTGAATACCAAAGTTCTGAACTGAATGTCATTATGTGGCAGTGTTTGAAGACTAACATAGAAGGATTTGTCTCTGGTAGAATATAAGAAAGATGATACACAAGCAAAAATGAATAGATTAATTTCAACAGGTTACCCAGGATTCCAACGAGCATTTAACGAGGTATATTGGAAAAAGAGAATCCTCAGAAAGAGATTACACTAGCTCATTTCCTTGGCTCATAACTGGAAAAGTTTTGAATTAGGTCATAAACTAAATATTGTGTACTCATGATGCAAATTAACTTAGCAGATAAAACTAATACAGTAAGCAGTTATCTTTCCCTGTTTCAACCTGTTAACTAGGGTATCTTCATCCAGGGTACAATTTGTCACCAATCCACTGGTTTAAAAAAATCTCTGATGCAGCAATGCCCTGAGTGTTGAGGTGGAAGTCTTAAAGAATAACAAGAGTCTGTGAAAACAGTATTCAGGTCAATAAGTAGAAGAGAAACACTGTAAGATAATGATTTCTGTGCTCTGACGGCAAATTTCCAAGCATCTCTCTCCCTTAGGATCATAGTCGTGTGACCAGAAACAAGTTAATAGATACCTTGGTGACTCCGTTTCCTCATCTACAGAACTGTTCATTGTCCGCATGAGAACTTGAAAGATAACAGGTAAGAAAATAAGGAAGATATTTGAGACTAGATGTATGTGAGCTCTTGGAATAATTTAGTATCACCTTGTGACTAGTAAGAATAGAAAATGAACTCTTTGTAACAGACGAACCAAAGCTCCCATCCAAAATCAGCATTTTAGAATCCCCAAAACCTATGAACATTACTAAAATACCATACAAGCCTTTATAGACATGACTGAATTGAATTTCCTGAGAGTGGAGGCTATGGTCCTCAGACACAGAAGTCCTGATTAAAGAAGCATGTGATGTGATGATGGGTGCAGAAACTATTGCAATGTTCTTGAGGAATGGGCCCCAAACTGAAAAACAGAGAGAGGAGTTGATATTTTAAAGACCTTAATACTAACGTAAGTGTGACAAGATATTATACTCATTCTATAGAGGACATAATTAATTCAAAGAAAGTTTCTAACTTGCCCAAGAGTATATGTCCCTTAAATGGGAAGTGGGCATAACCATGGATCTATGTGATTCGAAACACCACAGCCTTTATGCCTCTGGATATTTCCTATGTATTATTCTACCTCTGCTACTATTTTATCAAAGGAGGTTCCTCCTTAGAACATATCAGCACGTCATTACATCAACACCATTCACAATTAACTTTCAAACTCCAGCTCAGTCTCACCAAATAACAAAGAAATGATAGCTAAAGAAAGCTATCAATATAACTCATCAGTACACCTTTGTTTATGGACAACAGTGAGCAAAAGCAAACAGCCTGAATCTAAGCTGTGAAGACAGATATTTGTGTCCTATATCAACTACACCTTTACTGTATCATTCAATTTACTTTTGTTTAAATCTCTTCCTTGGTATAATAACTGTCTTACAGGGTTTCGTGGAAGATTAAATGATATTCTTTCTTTTTTCTTTATCAAAGGTGTATTGTGTGTCCAAAACTGTTCTAATCATATTAGAAGGAGTAGCCTTCTTGGCACATAATCGTGGGGTGAGGGTATAAACAGTGACTTCAAGTATGAATTCCCACACCAAGTTCTGAGTATAGAGAAGATAACCAATGCCCAATGATCCTCAGCTCTATCCCATAGAAAACAATGACATCAATTCTTTCCATTAAAGATATGGAGAAATAACCGAGTTCTGAGACAAAGGTATTCTGTGTTTTCTTTTTAGTTTTCTAAAACCACTTTTTTTTTTAAAACCAAAGGTCTACTTCAAAAAGAAAAAAAGTTACGAATTCATCTGTATTTTGCTAACTTTGCTTATGACGCTATGCTATGTCTCGAATGTGCTCATTCAGGATAGGGAACTGATGAAAGGCCAAAGTAAGGTAACCACAAAGTAAACCAAAGGGACTTATTGGCATGGCTTATACAAATCTTGGTGAGAAATTACTTACAGAATCAGAAGTGACTAAAAGACAGCTACATCACCAAAAGCATGGCTGACCACCTTCCCAACCTGGAAATCTGGTGCAGTGTACAACCTTCAGGTGCCTGAACAGGAGAAAGTGTGCCCTTTCGTGGCAGCCTCGCTGTTGTCTGCTTCTTCCTATTGGTCCATAGTTAGGAGCCTCTTCCAGTCAGCTCAGCTTGTCTAAAGTGTCTCTGAGTGCCCCTTACTACTCATTTGCTTGGGGATGGAGAGACTTCGTGAATCTAGTTAAACTCAGGGACTCGCTGAAACCTTTGACTTGTTTATTTCCTGAGTTTAATAAGCTGCCATATAGGATAGAATGTTTCACTTTCCTTTAGAACATCCTATGACTTAGTGAGCTTTGCTCCACAATGGAAGGTGATGTAGCATCAGAAGTCAATGTAGGACAATTTTCATCAGTTTTAAAATATAATTATCCTAAATTGTTAATTGAATCATATTTTATAATAAAATCAGGTAAGGTGCAGTAGTTTTAAGTATCTTATTTTCAGAATTTTTAATACTTAAGCCATATACACCTGTGCACGCTCACATGCACACACACACACATACAGAGAGAGAGAGAGAGAGAGAGAGAGAGAGAGAGAGAGAGAGAGAGAGAGAGAGAGAGAGAGAGAGAGATAACAACAAAAGATGTTGCCTAGGTTAGAACATTTATGAGAAACCCTGTTTTGTCCAAGAAACTCCCGAAGCAGTATAGGTTGTTGCCCCTTCTCTTCATTGTCCCTTAAAGTTGTAAGGTAAGTCCCTATCACTGAAACCATGTGCACTTCTGAAAGGGCCCTTACTGAATACATAGCTGGTTCTGATCTAAATATCTCTTCCCAGACACTAGGAAAGTACCATAAAGCTTCCAAAAGAGAGAAACAAACAATAGTCCTACCTAGGTGTGTTGCCTATGCTACAATGAGCAGCATAAAAATATAAGCTTAAGGGTGCTATATGGTATGCATAGGATGCTGGAAACCAACAGCTCTTTAGCTAGGCTTAAAGCCTGCTCAACAAAGGGAAATTATTTTTTGTTAACAGAAGTCTAGCCAACTACCCAGGGCTACTAACATCATGGATTTGTTCTATAATCACCACTTTACTATGTTAACACCATTCCTGAATACATGCTAGATATGCATTCTTATATCCACAGGTAAGTGTACTTCTTACTTCACAAACAAACAAACAAACAAACAAACAAACAAACAAACAACCCTTCTGTTTGCAACAGAAAGAAGCCATTGCAGAGAACTGGTCAAAATGGAGAGCTGGAATCTTTCACTGTAAACATTTTTCCTCTGGTATCAGGAACACCAGATGCATACACATTCCTATTCCAGGGCTGTCTTCCACCTTTCATTTCATCATTTCAGTGTGGTGTCACATTTCTCATACCATCTCATTATCGTCTCCTTCTTAATTCTGTCAACAGGTCTGAGGCTCCACAGTGTGTCATCAAATAACTGCAAGACTGCTGAGAAACCTAGTCAATTGTCCACCTACTTTATCATCCTATCAATGTTTTCTGTTTCTCTTCAGTTCACAAACTACTTATCGGTAGGAAATTGGCCAAGTACTACTGTGGGTTTCTCCTTCCTTTGTTTTCACGTTCTTTTGGCTCGGGGCTGTTTGTTTGTTTAGGTTTTGTAGGGTTTGTTGGTTTCATCTTCCTGACAGCCAAGACCGTGTTGTTTGATTTCTTTTATTCATTTTATGCACAACTCTTATCGTTTCTTTCTATCTATACTTCCTGTATTCCTACAAGCTCCATAACAATATTTAAGTGTTGGAGATGGGGAATTAAATAGAACTTTAAGCCACAAATTTATTAACCACAATGTGACTAGCTCTAAATATAAAAATCGAGAAAAATTTTATGCACTTGTGTATCATCCAAGTGCCTACTAGTAACTCAAAACAGCAAAGTTGTACATGTTTCTGTGATACAGTGGAGAACTTTCTATGATCTATTGTATCATTTCTTTAGATTTTTTTCTCAATTATGAAAGTGGAAAGAAAAGATAAATGACATAAAGTCATTGCAGACTCTTAAGAAAAGAATTGCATTTCATTATGTAGCCAACTAGGAATATTTAATATGTTGGAATCAGATCTGGTTACTTGGACCTGTAATGTCACCTTTCCTCCAATATCCCAAATCTTTGAATGCTTAAGAAAGACACAATTTGGGATGCCAGGATATTTTTGTACAGTTATATCTATGAAAGAGTTATATCTATGAAAGAGTGACAGGTTGTTACTATTTTGACTCACCTGGAACTTCATTTTTGTTTCATGCAACCAGAAACATATGGGTGAGACTAAAATGTGTAGTTTACCCAATTCAGCTATAATAAATTTATTATCAGTTTGGCTGAAGTTCTTAATTTGGAATGAGTGTTGATTGTAAATAAAAATCAAGTGATCCAATAAGTAATCAAAAGACCATTCACTGCAACAAATTTGGTTGTTTTGAAGTCTAAGCAATGACAAACACAGAGGAAGACAAATCCATCAAGGAGTATTTTAGCAAAAAGGCTAACAGAATTAAAAACAACATTCACCAGAAACACACGAATCTCTTTAGATAAAAATAATAGTCAAGAAAAGGTGTGATGAATGGCTAGTTGTTAACTTGATAACTACAGTGATTGAAAAATGAAATCAAATAAAAGACTTTAAACGGTAGTTAAACAAATTATGAAGAGATTTGTCTACACATGGTAATATCTAAGCAAATGTTAAATTTATGATGGAAGCATCCTTAAACACACACACACACACACACACAAAATATGGTTGTGTATATACACATATAGAGAAATTAAGTAAAAATAATAACTTTAAATGGAACTAGAAAATATCCTGAATGACGTAACTCAGACCCAAAATACATGCATGTTCTGTACTCACTAATATGTGGATATTAGCCAAAAAAAATACATAATGCCCAAGATACAATCCACAGACTCAAGAAGGTTAGCAAGCTGAAAGACCCAAGTGAGGACACATGAATCCCACTTGGGAGGGAGAAGAAAGCAACCAGAGTGGGGGAGGGAGAGAAGGAGGGAGAGCCCTGGGTGTGAAAGAGGACAGGGAGGGGAATAAGTGACATGATCAGGTATTGGTAGGGGTAAACAGGCCTGAAGCCCTCAGGACAGCAGAAAGAATAGAAACAGGCAACCTTGGGAGGTAGCAGGTGGGAGGATCCTCTTGAATATTCCAGAGACCGGAAATGGGAGAGATGCTCAGGACTCAAAGGGAGTGAACTAAGATGACATGCTCTACAGTGGGAATAGGGAACTTACAGAGTCCACCTCCAGTTGAAAGACGGGACATCAAGTGCAGGGGGGAGGTTGCCATCCTATAATCAAAAATGCTGAAGCGTTTAAAGGAATTGTTTCTGTTTGAAAGAACTGCAGGGACAAAAATGCAGAAGAGTCTGAGGAAAAGGAGGGCCAGTGACAGGGTCAAATTGGGATCCATCTCAAGGGGAGGCCTCAAGACCTGACACTATTACTGATGCTGTGGTGGGCTTCCAGACAGGAGCCTGTCATAACTGCCCTCTGGAAGGCCCAACAAAGAGCTGAAAGAGTCAGATGCAGATACTTAACGTCCAACCAATGGACAGAAGCATGGGGCCCCTATGGTTGAAATGGGGAAAAGAAGGAAGAAGCTGAGGAGGAGAGCAACCCCATAGGAAGACCAGCAGTCTCACCTAAAATGGACCCCCAAGATCTCTCAAACAATGAGCCACCAAGCAGGCAGAAAACACCAACTGATATGAGGCCCCCAACACACATAGAGCAAAGGACTGACTGGTCTGGCCTGAGTGAGAGAAGATGTACTTAAACCTCAAGAGACTTGAGGCCCCAGGAAGAAGAGAAGTCTGATAGGGTACAGATAGGGATGGAGACATAAAGACAGGAAGTGGGAGGAGGTATGGGATAAGGAACAGTCAGAGGGCAGACCAGGAAGGGAATAAAGACTAGATTATAAAAAGGGATTAGGATACGATAGTACATTTAAGTGACTTCAAAAGTTCCACCAGAGAACTACTAAGCCTGATAAACAACTTCAGCAAAGTGACTAGGTATAAAATTAACCCAAACAAATCAGTAGCCTTCCTCTACTCAAAGGATAAACAGGCTGAAAAAGAAATTAAGGAAATGACACCCTTTATAATAGTCACAAATAACATAAAACACCTTGGTGTGACTATAACCAAGCAAGTGAAGGATATGTGTGACAAGAACTTCAAATTTCTGAAGAGAAAAGTTGAAGAAGGTCTCAGAAGATGGAAAGAGCTCCCATACTCATGGATTGGCAAGAATAAAATGTTAAAATGGCCATTTTGCCAAAAGTAATCTACAGATTCAAAGGAATCCCCATCAAAATTCCAACTCAATTCTTCATAGATTTAGAAAGAGAAATTTGCAAATTCATTTGGAAAAAGAAAAAACCCAGGAGGGCAAAACTATACTCAATAATAAAAGAAATTCTGGGGGGAATTACCATCCCTGACCTCAAGTACTATACAGAGAAATAGTGATAAAGAACTATATAGTATTGTTACAGAGACAGGCAGATAGATCAGTGGAATAGAATTGAAGATCCAGAAATAAACCCACACGCCTATGGTCACTTGTTCTTTGACAAAGGAGCTAAAACTATCCAGTAGAAAAAAGATAGTATTTTCACAAATGGTGTGGTTCAACTTGAGGTCAGCATGTAGAAGAATGCAAATCAACCCATTCTTACAGCCCTGTACAAAGCTTAAGTCCAAGTGGATCAAAGACCTCCACATCAAACCAGATACACTCAAACTAATTGAAGAAAAAGTGGGGAAGAATCTCGAACACATGGTCACTGGGGAAAATTTCCTAAACAGAACACCAATGGCTTATGCTCTAAGATCAAGAATCGACAAATGGGACCTCATAAAACTGCAAAGCTTCTGTAAGACAAAAGACATTGTCATTAGGACAAAAAGGCAACCAACAGATTGGAAAAAGATTTTTACCAATCCTCCAGCTTATAGAGGGCTTATATCCAAAATATATATAAAGAACTAAAGAAATTAAACCCTAGAGAACCAAATAACCTTATTACAAATGGGGTACAGAGCTAAACAAAGGATTCTCAGCTGAGGAACATTGAATGGCTGAGAAGCACCTAAAGCAATGTTCAACATCCTTAGTCATCATGGAAATGCAAATCAAAACAACCCTGAGATTCCACTTTACACTAGTCAGAATGGCTGAGATCAAAATCTCAGGTGACAACCGATGCTGGTGAGGATATATAGAAAAAGGAACACTCCTCTATTGTTGGTGGGATTGCAGACTGGTACAACCACTGTGTAAATCAGTCTGGAGTTTCCTCAGAAAATTGGACATTGCACTACCTGAGAACCCAGCTATACCTCTCTTGGGCATATACCCAAAAGATGCTCCAACATACAAGACACATGCTCCACTGTCGATAACAGCCTTGTTTATAATAGTCAGAGGCCCTTCAACAGAGGAATGGATACCGAAAATGTGGTACATCTACACAATGGAGCACTACTCAGCTATCAAAAACAATGACTTCATGAAATTCACAGGCAAATGGAGGGAACTGGAAAATATCATCCTGAGTGAGGTTACCCAATCACAAAAAAAAACCCACACATAGTATGCACTTACTGGAAAGTGGATATTAGCCCAAAAGCTCGAATTACCCAAGATAAAATGACAGACCACAAGAAGGACAACCAAAGTGTGAATGCTTCAGTCCTTCTTCAAAGATGGAACAAAAATATTCATAGGAGGGGATATGGAGACAAAGTTTGGAGCCAAGAATGAAGGAATGGCCATTCAGAGCCTGCCCCACCTTGGGATACAGCCCATATATATACGGCTACCAAAACTAGATAATATTGACGAAGACAAGAAATGCATGCTGACAGGAACCTGATATAGCTGTCTCTTGAGAGGCTCAGCTAGAACATGTCAAATAAAGAGGCAAATGCTAGCAGCAAACCTTTGAACTGAGAATGGGGTCCCCATTGCAAGAATTAGAGAAAGGACTGAAGGAGCCAAAGGGGCTTGCCAGCCCCTAAGAACAACAATGCTAACCAATCAGAGCTTCCAGGAACCAAACAACTACCCAAAGAGTACACATGGACAGACCCTTGGTTCCAACTGCACATTTAGCAGAGGATAGCCCTGTTGGGTACCAGTGAGAGGACAAGCCCTTGGTCCTGCCAAGGCTGGACTCCCTAGTGCAGGGACATATCAGGAGGGGTGGGAAAGGGGTGTTTGGGAAGGGGGAACACCCTCATAGAAGAAGGGGAGGGTATGGGAAAGGGGGCTTATGGCTGGAAAACCCTGGGAAAGGGGATAGCATTTCAAATGTAAATAAAAATATCCAATAATAAAAAGGATTAAAGGGTTTTTTTAAAAAACTTAAAATAAAGTAATTGGAGACTATCTACCTAAATCTTCATATTTTGAGCTATGTGATTAAGAGCTAAATAAACTAGTCTTCTTCATGAGAATGCAATCTTTTATAACATGTGAAAAGAAAGTATGTAAACATGTGTTTTAATCTTTCAAAAAATGCTGATGACAAGAAAATATAAACGTAGACTTCCTCTGGACTGCAAAAGGCTGATTTTTTTAAGTATCTGAGTAGGTGCATGGCTAATTTTATTTTCTTCCTAAAGGAGATTAACTACTTTGAGTTTTTTTCTTTTCTCTTCTTTTTTCTTTCTATTTCTTTAAATGAGCTTAGAAGGTTCAAATTATATCTGGCCGAGTGAATAGGTAATGATATATGCCTCATTCAGCAAAGAAACAAATGTTTTGTTTCCCAACTCTAATTCTGTATTTTGTAGTAAGCTGGGGTGATATAATACACACTAGCATTATTGTAAAACAAGCGTTTATTACTTGGCTAAGTAAGCCGATCTGCGGAAAAGTGTACAACTGCTTTGAAATAAAATAAAAACGACTTAATCCAATCTTCTCTCATACAATTCCTCTCAAGGAGAACAGACACAGCCTGTTAAAATAACAAAGAATGCAGTTTCCATTCCTGGACAAAGTGTCCTCATTCAAACTCGCCCTCTGAAGCGTCTTTGCCTCTCTTCTCAACTTTCTTTGCTGTAGGGAAATGTGATTCCCCGAAACCTCCTGGATTTTGTTTTATGTTAACTGGCAGAGCTTTTCACATCTCACAGACCCGGTGACACCTAAATGACACACACTTTGGATTGTCTTGTTGTGTAGAAAAGGGAGAGAAGGCGGGGAGGAGAAACTTAAAACAGGCGGGCAAGGGCAAGGTGACATTCACAAGCATTCCGAAGACCAGGGCCAAGCTTACGATGGCTGCGGAGAGAAAGCCATTGCTCCGGTGACACTATTTCACAGGGCGTGTTCAATTACAAACCTTGTCTTGAGAATCCTTCAACACGGCAGCCCTGCAATAGGACTTTGCCAAGGAAGATGTCACATCTTCACCCTAACCAACATTTTATCAGAGGCTGACATAATTTAAATGTGTTATTTGTCCCAGTGATGGTTTTGAAAGAACCGCAGACCAAGAGGGATGGGAGTAAGAGGCCGTCTCCAGCTGTACTGAAAAAGAATATGTAACTTAAAAAAATAGTCTTATATCTACATCATGGCTAGGTTGTGTTTATGGTAAAATGACAGCTGTTTATATTATTTGGATGAAATTATAAATAATGCTTGTTTCCCGTTTTAGAGTACTTACAACAATAGATTTCGCTGCTGGCTTTCCCCCAGTGACTTTCCAACTTTATTGCAATGCGTTTTAAATGCCTTCCTTCCCCCAAAGACTTTCATAAAGTGCGTTCATATAGAAAACCCAGAAAAGTTGAGATGAGATTTCCACAAGACGACAAAATGTAAAACAAATGTCAAAGGGAAATTTTGCAATTGCTTTTGATTACAGCATTTTATGTTTCAATAGCATTTTAGGGAATCCTTAAACCAGCATTTTTTTTTTAACTAAACATAACCTCCTTTGAACTTAACCACATTTCTCTTTTCTTTCTGTCTGTAGGTTCCTTGTACTTCTTTGGAAATTCTATTTGTGACACAGACCTCTGGGCAGAAAGCATTGGTTGGGCCAGCTGCTGTTGTAAGAGAACCTTTCTGAGGGCGAGGATGGTCTTCAACAGGAGGAAGGTTTGTTTTATGAGATGCCTTGTTCCCACCTTCAGTGTAAGCATCTCGCAACTCCTGCAAAGAAAGAAAGGAATGGAGTGTGAATAAAGACTGCAGCCCTGAGCCTTCAGAGTCAATGAGAGTATTTGTGTCTCTCTCTGGAAGTTCAGGGCTGGCTAGAATTACTAATGGGGCTGATCATTACCAAAAAACAAAGTATCTGTATCATCGGCTGTTTATTTCTGCCCAGTTCCGAACACGATTCCATTCAAGTACTGCAATAAAGCGCTTCCTTTCAGCTAATGAGATCAAAACTGAATCTAATCTTAGGAGTTATATGAGTAAGTGCGGCTACTCATTCCCACTGAGGAGAGCTGCTCTCTGTGTCACAAAGGAGGCCAGGTGGAAGGAAAATCCCTATCTCCTCCATCTCTTTTTCTATATCAGCTCCAGGAAAGCCTTTGCTCCATCAAATTTCACTCAATCTGCTGCTGATTTGACATCATGATTACACACGTAAAGTTCTAACTTTGTTTATCAAACACCAGAGACCGCAGAAGGATTGTAATTTTGAACTTGGTCTATTTGTGCCAAATTGCCTGAAAATAATAATTAGAGACAATTTAACATAATGAGTACAGTAGTTCCAGATAAATTACCCCACAGAACATTAATTGTATTCATTAAACAGAAAGGGATAAAATTCTAAGGTCACAACTATTAAAGGGTTGTTTTTAGACATCATCGTTAATTTCCTTCTCCTTAATGATTTAGGGGAAATAATGTCATTTAACCAGTAGAACTGTGGCATTAGCTAGAATGTTAGTTTTAATTTAAAATTCTACTTAAATTCAGTTTAATAAAACATACAAGCTTTGTTTTCTGATAATGTTTTAAAGGGTTCGTGCTTTGGAGGATTTTTTTTTCTAATCATGACTGTGGGTTTTCAATCTCTTTAGTATCAAAATAAGAAAAGATTTTGCTATTCAAGCTGGTTTGCAGTTGCAACACTTACCTGAGAGAGTGAATGACTATCAGTTTATTGAAATGTGTATATGCATGTATCTGTGTGTGGATACAAGTGTGCATGTGAGGCACACACTTGTGTGCATAGTCATATGCACGTATGCATGAATGCATATGGGTAGGTCTGAGGTTGATATTTCATTTCTTCCTCATCACTCACCCTCGCTCACTAAACCTGAAGCTTATCGATTAAATAGGATAGCTGACCATCAAGGCCTAGTCCTCCTGTCTCAATCTCCCAGCACTGAGTTTATCGGTCTGTGTTACACAGCCCTAGGATTGCCTATAAATGATGAAAATCAAGGAGAGGTCCCTCACGCTTACACAGCAAGCATCTTACTGACGAGGACATCTGGCACTTGGCTTGTTTTGGGTTGACAGATCGTTAGGCTGTCAGGCCTATGACAGCAGGACCTTCCTGTACCTCTTTCTCCAACAGAGTAAGTTATACAGTCTGGCTGCTGCTGAATATCACTTAATGAACGTAAGAACACTACACTGATCCTTAAGAAATGATTTGCAAACAAATGACATTCATGGTGTTTATTATACCTACAATCAAATTGCTCATAATAAAACGGAATGAAAAGATTGATTTGTATGTAATGCTTTGAACACACATGGCTAAGTGACTTCGGGGTCATTTCGTTTGATTTCAGTGCTAAGTAAACCTCAAGAACAGTTGTTGTGGACTTGGTCTAATGCTTGTATGATGTTAACTGGGTCCCCAAATTGCATGAGAATCCTCACGTCTGCACGTAAGATGCTGAAGGTCCCTGCCCCCAGTTGGATTGGTAAATAAAGTTACCACAGTCAGTGCCTGCGCAGAGAAACAGAGGCAGGACTTTGAGCAATACTGGGCTAGGGCCTGCGGAAGGAGAAGAGGAGAGAGCTGCCATGCTAGGAAAGAAGTAGATGGCAGGCCAGAGAGACGCCAGACAGAGAACAAAGCGGTGAGGAAGGTGCTAGAGAACTCAGCCCAAGAAGGCTGCAGGTCTAGGTCTGGGCAAGCAAGATGGGATATAGGTTTTAGTAAGTAAGACCTCAGGAATATCGGAGGGGAGAGTGTTAGCCATGTGGAGGTTTGGAAGTGGCCCAGCCATTGAGATGCTTTCGGCATATTAAAATATAAGGCTATGTATGTGTGTCTTTTTTTTTCAGGAACCCAGAATATTGGAGCAGGTAGCCAGGAAAGTGCGGCCACCGCCAGGTCTAATTGAGTAGAGCTATTTGAGTTCATCAGTAAACTGTGACACCTGCATCTGTTTATCGGAATCCTTGAAAAGGTCTTCTAAGCTGTTTTTAAAAATCTGCTTCAATTACCTTCTCTTAAATAAAACCAATCACCTCTCTTTATAGCTCAAGTGACTATTTGTGTCGTTTTCTCATTGTACATGGAATACTCATTGTTCTGATCTATTTACCAGCGTATCTCTTACTAAATGTCTGGAGTCCATGGCATGTGATAACTTCTGAATCAAAATGGCATTGATTCCACAAACAATGTTGAAGCATATTTCAATCTTACTTGGTATTTTGAGAAAAGAGAACTAGGTGTAACTGGTAGGAAATCATACAGACTAGGATTCAAGCATGAGAGGTATTGCAGAAAATAAGGTATTAAACATTATAATTTTATTACTCTCAGTAAATTAAACAGCACTGGAGGTTTTATATAAGGTGATACGATCTGAGCTACATATTTTGAATATCATTCTGATTGCTAAGAGAAGGATGGATTTTAAAAGATCACAAAATTAAATATTCTGATAGATACCTTGAAGAGGTTAAGGCAGGAGATCCCATTCATTCACACTAAAATGTGATTACAGAAGATGGAGGTAATCTAGCCACTACGTTTTAGAAATAATGTTCTATGAATATTACATGAAAGGAAGAAAGTAATATGGTGTAACTGGCACTTAACCGGAAATAATTTCAGTGTTTTACATTATCATTTACTGGTTGGAATAACAATGGGTTAGAACTATATTTGTAATCAAGAGATGTTCTTATTTTGATGTGCTATTTCTGCCTTTAATTCCTAAACACAAATTTTGACAAACTAAATTTTAGCTTGCATCTCAACTTACCTGCATTAGAATCTGGTAATAAATAAATACGAAATTTCTATTGGTGTAAAATCATACATGAATTATTTACATACTTATTCATATCATTTAATTATTCTGTTACACCCTTGTTATTTAAGCATTTTAAAATTTTATACCAAGATAGAATGGTGTTCAAAATAACTGACCACTTGGAAACAGGAGGGAAGGATTGGCTATATCCAGATAACTCTCTTTTCTTTGTAACTTTCATTTTTAAGGAGTTAAAAGTAAGTTAGCAGTGAAAATGTTTCTGCAAAGAGTCAACAGATTAAAAAAATATACAATAAGGATCACCACCTTAACAACAATTGTGTCCTTAATAATGATCTAAAAGAGAAGTCATCAGTTGTTAGTTTAAAGTTCAACGTATCTTTAACTAAACTTGCTATTAACGGGCCATTGTACCAATCTCATGATAGCATGGAGGAAAAAAATAGTTCTATACACTATTAGACGTGATATAGAAAAAGTTTAATGATTTAAAAACAAATGCTTTGCAAAGTTGAAGTCACATAAATAAGATAGTAGATTGATTTTTATGGCTTATTGAATATCATGTTTTGAATTCAAAATAAATTTTTTCTCCACTTCATAGTGCTCACACCTGGTGCTATAATAAATTCATGACATCTCATGAACTATGGCTATAAATGCTCCTATAATTTTTACTCATGCATTGTTAATGTTGTTTTATATAATTTACAGGTAATTTGCATATTACTGAACAAAATTTTGTTTCATTGAACTTTTTCTTTCAGGTTCTCACCTTGTTTATGTATCTCATTGGAAATTTTCTAATAAAATTTTATCTAAAAGCAGGAAAAGAAAGTAAAGAGGAATTCTATAATCCCTGCAATCCAGCAATGCTCCTCTTGATCTGATTATGAAGTGATGATGTCAGCTAGCGGGATTTAAGTTCTCAGAAGTTAGACTGAATATCTCTGGATGGTGGGATACTTAGAAAAATGGATAATGGCAGCTAGTTCATATTTCCACATTTAAAAAACTAAAAGAATAAGAAGAAGATACATGGTCCTCATCTTCCAAACACCAAATTGACACACCATGCTTTTAGAATTGTTTTAAATTAGAAATATAGCCTTATTCTCAAACAATTTTTGAATACTCAAATGCCGGTGATTATATAAATGTGTGAATTCTGACATTATTTTCATGTGCCTGAATGTTTTGGGTGTAGTACAATGACATATACAAGAGATTACACATCCTATATATTACAAGGAGGTCATACCACACACATTAGTGCCTTCAGTAGCATTGGCTAATAGTATGTCCTACAATTTTTACTATATAGTTCAGTAATTCATATCTTGTGTTTATCACACAGTTTAAACAAATAACTTTGAAAGAAGAAACCTATTTAAAGACAGTGAGGGAGGCTGCGTGGGTCTGACCTAGGCCCTCTACATGTATGTTATGAATGTGTAGCTTGGTCTTCTCGTGGGACTCCTAACAGTGGGAGCAGGGGCTGTCTCTGACTATTTTGCCAGCTTTTGAGATTCTTTCCCTCCTACTGCATTGCCTCATCCAGCCTTAATATGAGGGGAGGTGTCTAGTCTTGTGTACTTTGATATGCCATGTTTGGTTGATAACACTGGGAGGCCTGCCTTTCCTGAACTGAAATAGAAGATTGGATAGAATGGGGAGGGGGGCGTGGGGGAAGGGACCAAGAGGGGAACAGGGAAGGGAAGCTGCTTTCAGTATATAATATATCCTGAGATAGGATGTAATACACATATAATAGATTATTTTCTTTATATAAGATACACATATAATAGAATACAATATAAAATAATATATACTGAGAAGAGTAAATTTTTTAAAAAGAAGTAACAGGCTTTATAACCACTTTTGTCTCAAATGTTTGATGCTATAATGTAATGAAGCTGTTACCATCCAAATCATAATGTCTGTTGTACCGTATCAAAGAGACACAGAAATATGTTGTCCTTACTCAACCAAAACATTTGAACTACAAGGGGAAAATAGAAAAAAACACTTGACAAAAGCGATATCACATCAGTCAACGTGTTTTAATCTGTTTCTGGAACAGTTAATTTTATACAAAGATCCTCAAATGGAATTGAATTGGTTGCTCCTTTGAATATGGCATATAATGTTTACTAGACAATTCATGTTGTCTTCTAGATGCTTACAATAAAAGATTATCAGCTAATACTTAGGCTAAACATTTACACTTGCCAAGGTTAGTTTAATTTTTTAACCATCCTAATAAGAAGGGCATCTGCCTTGCTTTAATGTCATGTTCAATAAATATCTACCCAGAAGAACTGGCTTTCTATCCTGTTGCAGTGCTAGAAACAAACGCACAGTATGCACTGATTAAGGCAATGTGTGAGCTCAAAGACAAAACATGAACAAGGTAAGCCATGTAAGCTTATTCACCAAGGAAACTCCCAGATTCAATCTCACTCCATGTGCAACACTCTTTGTAAGTAACAAAAGGAAAAAAAGCATAAATTATCAACATATCAGTCCCTAAAAAGTATGTCTACATTTACCAATTTGAGAAGACCGTGCATAAAATACAAGAAAAATTCCATCTCCTGATGAGAGATAAATCAATATCAAAATAAAAAAGAGGGATGCGTTTTGTAATCCTTGATTTAGCGGATCTATTTCACACTCTTTATTTCTTATTTAAGAGTTCGAAGATGGCAAAGAATACACTGAAATGATCCAGCATCTCTCGAGATGGATGTCCTAAGCTAGAAAATAATTGCTGTTATTTGCATAATTGTCCAGCTGGCCACATCATGGTAGCAACATCCATAGAAGATATGTTCAGGACAAGAATCATAAAAGCAGTGTAGATAAGAAAGGTTTACATGTATCTGGGGTGGCAAAGTGGAATTAGGTCATTCCTATTGAATATGTGATGACTAGAAAAGAGGACAGGAGCCTCAGAGCCAATGATTACTCAGCTAGAGTGATGACAATTCATTACTATAGGCTGCTTTATGGTTCACTGGGAGCTTTAAAGATATAAAAACAGGAAATGGAACTCAGATGTCATAGAAGGATTTATTTAAGATGGATGGCAGATACTATTAAAGTCTGAGTTTCCTTCCTGGGAAGGGCATAAAATCATAGTGAATAGTTACTTGTAGTAGTATTTTTATAACATCTTTCCTGGCTAATTCCACTTCCTACTTCTGTAATATATAAAGTCACGATTTCTTTCCTTGCTGTAAGTCTACACATTCTAGCTCATAATTCTTACAACTGAATTCTACAGAATCTTTCACTATCAATGTAAAGTCCCCAGCTATATGTGAGAGTTGAAATATCAACAACAGACCCTAAATTTTTTCTGGTCAAATAATGAGAGGAAACTTATGAAATAGATATTTTCATATAATCTTAAATTTTAAAAAGGAGTCAATAACATGATTATTTAAAAGAATTAAAGTTTTGACTGAAATATTATATCACTTTTCTTCCTCCCTTTCCTCTCTCTAGGTCCGTCCAGTATACTCCCTTATATCTCTCCTATGTCTCCCATTCTCAACTTGATAGATTCTTTTTCTCTGACCATGGTTACAGTTATATATGTATGTATATATGTATGTATGTATGTATATATGGATGTATGTATGTATATATGTTTGTATGTATATTTACAAATATATAAATACCACCTTTATTATTGTTTTTGTGTATACATGGTTTAGAGACTGAACTCTGTATTTGACAACCAATAAGCAGGATCATCCCAGGAAAAAGCTAATAATGTTTCCTAACAGTCATTCATCACTGTGGTTCTTTCTCTAGAGGTGGGACTGACTCCACAGAATTCCCCTTCCACAGTAACATGTCCATTCAATCTCATCATATTTAATAATAGCATCCAGACTCAATGTTTCCTAAAAAGGTCAGTTACTTATATTGCAAATACTAAGTAATATCCCTAGTTTGTTTAAGAAAGGCCCATTCATATATTGTTTTAATCCAAGTTCAAAAATGACAGCAGTTGATAAATCTCCAAATCATTTTTTTATTTTATGGTTTTTCATTTCAATTTAAAATATTTTTGACAGTGTTTTGAGAATTTTTATATGTGTTTTTATCATATTCATCCTCCAGACCCTCCATTCCATACACACTCAACCATGCATCCACATTTTTAAACCCAGCAAGTCCAAATAGTACTGCTAACACACTGTCGGGTGTGTGCCCATACACGAGAATATGCTAGCCCTACCAGGGACCACACCTTTAAAGGAAGCTACCTTTCCCTGTCCTATTAGTTACTAACTGTAATTGTGAGATTTTCATTTCTGCCTTTTCTCTCCATGCTGGTGCTGCTGTCTGGCTTGAGTTTGTACAAATCTTGTGCATGGCATCCCTACCACTGTGAGTTTATATATACTGCTCTATTTTGTCCGAAAAATTACTTTTTCTTGGTAGTCATCTAGAACCATTGGTTACTACATTCTTCTTTCTGTGTTTTTAAAATCACATATAAATGCTTGGGTAAAGAACTGAAGAAAACAGGTAAAAAATACTAAATGATCCACAGACGCTAAGTTCAGATCCTGCCTTGTAAACCTAAGCAAGGATCATCTCATATAACTTTCAGAGTCCAATAGCTGTTCACATGCTTATGCACATCTGCAGGCTGTTAATCATCCATGTAGTTGTAATGTCAGAGGATTTCATCCACAGTCTGAATCAATGCTCCCTTGTAAGGTTGAGGTATTTGTTGTGAATATAGGAACAAGGCCAATCCTGCTATTTTTATGCTTCTTATAGCAAGTCAGATGGTAGTCCATAAACATTGAGAGTCTTGAAAATCCATAATTAAAGTGTATTTCATCTACAATCCTTCTGATTCAAATGACAACGTCTATTTTTTGCTAATAATGAGATGGTAGTACAGGAAGATTGTGTGGAACATTCTCTGGATAAATATTTGTGGAAGATTAATTAGACTGGAGAGAAGAAGCTGACTTATAAGGGAGTTACAACATAGACCTTAGTATAGCTTAGTGCTGATAGACGAGATAGCACTCCAGGGGTGTCCTCACTTAAGAAAGTCAGTCTTTCTACTTTGTCATGGAATAGTTCTAAATGAAGTCTGCTTCCAATAAATGGAGAATGAATGTAGCTAATCATTTCTTCAACAAAGGCTAATTCTTGGAGGACATAGATAAGAACGATTAATCACCAAAATGTTTACCATCTGATGATGATGATCATGATGATCATGATGATCATGATAATAGTGTCATCACTAAGGGCAGGTAGTACACCTACTATGCATAACAATAGCAATACACAGAAATAGCTCTGTTTTCATATTTAATAAACACATTTCTCCTTTATCGGCTTCAAAGATTTTTTCCATACCTCATTGCTGATTTCCTTCCCAGCTTTATTTATTTATTTATTTATTTATTTATTTATTTATTTATTTATTTATTCCATGTATGTAAGTACACTGTTGCTGTCTTCAGACACACCTGAAGGGGAAATAGGATCCCATTATGGATGGTTATGAGCCACCATGTGGTTGCTGGGAATTGAACTCAGGACCTCTGGAAGAGCAGTCAGTGCTCTTTACCGCTGAGCCATCTCTCCAGCCCTCCTTCCCAGCTTTTAAAATTGTTATTTAATTTCAAGTTTACTTGATAGAACTCCAAGTAATCTATTTATTTTCCATATTTTGTAGTCAATTCTTCCTGTGTCTCCCTTTCCTTAGATTAAAAAATATTTATCTCCTCATTTAAAGAAAAACAGTCCTTGATTTTGGTTGTGAAAATCCAGGGAATTCAATTAGACTCATCTGAGATTTAGAAAAGAAAGCTGAGGCCTGTCTAGGAAAAATGAACACTAAAACTGAAAATATCCTGTTGGGATCCTGAGGTTAATTTGTCCTCAGTTCTTTTATATAATTAATTTTATTTTATGTGTATAGCTCTTTTACTTGCATTCAACTCTGGGTACTACTTGTATGTCTGGTGGTCATGCAATCCAAAAGAGGATTTTGGATCTGCTAGAACTGCAGTTGCAGATGCTTGTTTATGTAAGTGTTGAGGATTGAACCCAGGTTCTCTGGAATAATATCCAGAGCTCTAAACTATTGAGTCAATACTCGAGCCCATAATTTATTAATATTTTTTCAATAATCATTTTTTTCCTCTAATTCCTCCCCTAAGGCACAGACAGACATTTTCTGGACAAAATCTCTCAACTAAAGGAAACAGGCAGATTTTCCAAATTCTAATACTTTCTATTTATTACTTACTCACTGTTCTTAATCTGGGATCATTTGTCATGAATACTAGATTTTCTGGAATTTTTCCAATATCTGGGACGTTCTCTTGTGTCCCCCAAAATATATTTATATGCATCTTATAGCATCTTTGCTGATTTTTAAAATACATTTCTTCACTAACTTTATAACTGAGTGTCTTAGTAAGGGTTTTACTGCTATGAACAGACACCATTACCAAGACAACTCTTATAAGGACAACATTTAAGTGCGCCTGGGTTACAGGTTCAGAGGTTCAGTCCAGTATCATCAAGGCAAGAACATGTCAGCATCCAGGAAGACATGGTACAGGAGGAACAGAGAGTTCTACATCTTCATCTGAAGGCTACTAGTAGAATACTTTCTTCCTTGCAGTGAGGGTATTAAAGCCCACACCCACAATGACACATCTACTCCAACAAGTCCACACCTCCCAATAGTACCACTCCTTGGCCCAAGCATATACAAACCATCGCAGTTAGTAAATAGATGAGGAAAAGGCTTCTTTAATTTGGTTATGTCTGTAATTGACGTTAGTTTCTATGTTTATTCTATCTTACTCATATTTCTTCTAACACTGTTCCTATCATAAGATCCATCCTCTTCCTGTCTGAATTCTGGATGAATGGGTGTATTCCACATTAACATCATTTACTTGTCACATTTCCAAATGGTCCTTTTATCTCTAAATATATACTAGATTTTTTTTTTTGGGGGGGGGAAGATGTTTTTCTCCATGATCCCAAAGAAAACATGTGAGAATGTGGCGGTTTAAACAAACAAACAAACAAAAAATGTCAATAATTTTTTGGTAGTTTTAAAAATTATCTTTTTTATTACTGGTAATATTATTATGTGATGTTGTCAATACCTAAACATTTTCCTTCTCTCTATGAGTTATTCATAGTAACATCTAGAGACAAAAATCTCCATACATTTTAAGCATTGATGTCATCCCTGAATTCCTGTTTTATGACCCCGATTTACTAACCACATATTGAATATTCCTTATTTATAACTGTCCTTCATTATGCATTATATAATCTTGACCATGTGCTATTTTAAACTTCTGAAAAATATTCTTAAATTGTTTTCTATTTTTAAAGGTTTGCAGCTTTTGAATACTGTTTAAACTATACTTTGGAAATGAATTTTTCAATGTATTTTAACATAACGATTTGACTTTTAATTCCAAGGTGTGAAGCATATACCCACCTAAATATTTGTGTTCATGTTTAGGATTTCAAAAACTATTTACAAAGTTATTGGCCACACACACACAGTATATCCTCTTCTGGGCAGTAATACAAAAGTGAGCCATACGTATATAAGCCCCAAGCCAGGTGATTATAATTATATTTAATTATATATCATTAAAATTATATTTAAGATGAAAATTGGATACTTGTAAAGGTGCTCAGGGATAAATGAATGGAAAGTATTGTTGTGCTAAGTGATGTGATTTTATACAGGGTCAGTGTCTTAGTTCATTCTACAGCTACAAGCTCCATAGACAATGACAAACAGATATTTATCCTCTAAAGTTCTGGACACTAAAAAGTTCAAGATTGAGGCTATTAGGGTTCCTATTTGCTGAAGACCCTCTACCTGTTATGCAAGTGACCCCTTCTCAATGTTTTCTCTCAGAGTAGAAACAGGTATTAACTCTATTTTGTCCAATCACTTAGTGCTTCATTCTTGGGAAAGATTACACTGCAAACGTCTTACCTTCAAACACATTCAGAGTATGGTTAGTTTCAGCTTATGAATGAGGGGCAGGAACACACATAATTTCGTCTGTAGATGTTGAATATACTGAAATGTTGATTAATGAGTGATCTGAGAAAACGGAGGAAGAGTACTATGAGCACAAGGTAAAGATTTCCAAAGGTCCCAGTTATGTACCTTACTAAGCTGGTACACAGTTATAGGTTTAATAGAACAAGCTTGAATGAAGTAACAGGGCATGCATGTACAATATCTACATGAGCGGAATCCATTGTAAGATGCTCTCACAGGACTCAACAAAACTGTCTGGGTTGATGCAATGAAGGTTGCCTACTGTTGGAGAGAGCTTAGAGTAATCCAGAAAATAGATAAAGGTGGTTACAGCAATATCAACAATTGAGTGCTCTGAACATTGACCTGCTGAGACTGATAAATTTAGCAATGTGAAAATAAAAGAAAATGAAATTAAGCCTCAAATGAGTAGCATAATTAGACTACAATAATAGGATGGAAACTGGTAAAAGAGGAAGAGGGGGTAGTCAGGAAATGAGAGGTAAGACAGCAGAAGTTTGGATCTAGACACATTTTAATTAATTTTTTAAAATATTTATTTATTTTTTATTATGTATATAGGAGATAGGTGGGTGGATGTTGATGTGGGTACTGTCAAAGACAGAAAGGGTGTCAGATCTCTTGGAACTGAGGGTTCCAAGTGGTTGTAAGCCATTTGACTTCAATGCTGAGAACTTGGCTTAGATCCTCAGGACGAGCAGCAGCAAGTGTTCTGAGCGATCTCTGCAACCCCTCAGTTTATATTCTTTGCTTAATACTCAATATGTGATGGACTGTAGGTAGTCAAGCACTTACATGAAGGTAACATTCAGAGAGGTGGGGAGCCTGGGGAGATGGTTCAGTGTGTAAAAGTTGCTTGCTGTACAGGCGCTAGGACCTGACTTGGATCCCCAGTGCCCAAGTGAACTCCAAGTGACAATAGCGTACCTACAACAGCACAGGAAGAGCAAATGAAGGCAGATGGCTGTGGAACACTTTTGCAAATCTACCCTAAGGAGTGAGGTGTGGGTCATGAATTATCATAAATGACTCTGATTCCCAAGAAACAGTGAAGAACTGTAGACAAAGACATACCCGCACTGTGGGGGTGGGGGTGAGGTTAAAACTCAAGGAAGTAAAGATTAAAGACATTTTGGGATGTGATTTGGAGAGGGCACATAATTATACCACCTCTGAAATAAGAGTAAAATGATCTGAATAAGATGGAGAAAGGAATAACAAAGCCAAATGCTGGTTGCCGAGGAAGAAAGAGACAGCGACCAGCTTTATTCCTGTAGGCAAATGGCCGAGTTGGCTATGAGAACTTTTAATTCATCATGAAATTTAGACTTTAAAAGACAGAATATTCTATTCTTCTAAAAATTTATTTCAAAGCATTTTTATGTACTCCTTTCTCGGTGTTTTACAAAATGGCATATTCATTTGGTATATTTTTTAACTCTTAGATAAAATAGTTGCTTCCCCACCAATGTACCTGTAAATTTTTAATTTCAACATTTTTTATAAAAATTGCTACAGAATAATTTATATTAAATACCTGGAGATTTATGTCAGAGGCATATATTTTAATTATCATGTATTTTCTGTTCGATAACTTATAGGTAAATGAAAATTCTAGTAGGCTTCAAAGATTGCTAGTCAGAACTCATGCATGGTACTGAATTCAGAAATCAAATTATGGAAAATTTACATCCAAATAAGAAAATGCATCTTATCTCAGTATTTTGAAAATAAGTTCCATTTTTATAAGACAGCTCTGACCTCCACTGAATGTAATCTAGCACACCAAGAGAATCCTTTTGTGACAAAAAAAATTCTCCTCTTTATTTTGTTGTTCCTGTAAATGTTTAAAGATCGATGGCTATCATGTTCCTGCAAGCATTCTGTGGTCCCATCACTCTTTCCTTTGCAGACTAAACATTCCAGTTTTTTCTAAACATTCCTTATGTGACACCGTGTCTAGCACTTTTACTATCTTGGTTGCCCTGTGTATTAGCTCCAATTTGTCACTGTCTCTCTGAAAGAATGGCAAACTGAAACCAAATGCAGACTCCAAAAATGCTTCGGATCATTGGACACTGGAGGGAAACTTTTCACTCTAGTATTAACACAACCAAAATTGGCGAAAGTGGCCTAAGCTTACAATTATTACTGGTATGCAAACAGCTTCGGACTGAGTCTCTTCATTGAGTCATTGTGAACTAATAAAAAGAGCATCATTCAACACAGAAAACATTTCATTTTTAGACAGAGGTGAAAGAAAGAACCTTTGTACCCATTATGCATCTCCCTTTATTCCTTTATTGCATTGTCATATTTAACAACATTGATAGGTCAACTAAAATTTGAAAACAAAATTTGTAAGTTGAAAACATAAAAATATTTATAAGTATATATAAGTAGAATATCAAAGTACCTGAAGAAAATCCACTTTTATAAAACCTACAACTAATTGAGAGATCAAAAGCTTCGTAAGTGATAGGACATGAAGATCATAATTTGGTACAAAACAATATTTCAAATGCAAAAGTCTTCCAGGTATAGAATACTGAAGTAAAAGAACATAAAAATACACCAAAATCATTGCCTTTGAGCGAACAGCTCAAAATTGGTATGGAAGTGCTTAAATATTTAAAAAAAATACAGAATTTTCAAATTTTACTAAAAAAAATCACTAAAATATATACTTACTATGGCTATCTTACAGGAAAATAAGATGAAAAAAATCTGCCAAAGAAACTGATTGAACATCAACATAAAGCAATCTTATTTAAATTGAGATATCTAATTAGGTGTAATGGAATAAATTTTAATCCCATCATTTTGGGAGGCAGAGGCAGGAGAATCTCTGTAAACTAAAGGCCAGGCTGTCCTACATAGTGAGTCCCAGACAAAGTTATATAGTGAGACCCTGTCGAGAGAAAGAAAAGAAAGAAAGAAAGAAAGAAAGAAAGAAAGAAAAGAAGGAAGGAAGGAATAGAAGGAAAAAGAAAGAACAAAAAAAAAAAAACCTGGGGAAAAAAAAAAAGAAAGAAAGAAAGAAATTTATGAAAGAAAGAAAGAAAGAAAAAAAAATTACAAATATGTACTGGAAGTGGAGAAATTGGAAGGGCAAAATAAATAGAAAATAAGAATGGTAGAAAGAACACAGAAAAAAGAAAGGAGCTAAAAAAGAGAGGAATAGGAAAAAGACTAAATAGACTGAGTAATCTGTCTGGAATTAGATTTGTTATGAAATAAGATACACAAATAACAAAAAAAAAAAAGAAAACCGTAAAAATTTAAAAAGAAGCCAACCTACTGATATTCTATTATTAGTCAGCAAAGAATTGAAATTTATGAAACTTCAATATACTACTGCATACTGAGAAGGATGACTAAAATTAAATAAAATTACAAATATGTACTGTCAGAAATGTGGAGAAATTGCTCTCAAGGAGGAAATGGGCAAATAAATAGAAAATAAGGTATGATAGGAGACATACACAGAAAAGGAGAGGAGAAAGTAAAAGAACAATAAAGGTATCTGAAAAGAGTCATAGGGTATCATACTGTAACTAGCTACCTAAAAATAGATAGATAGATAGATAGATAGATAGATAGATAGATAGATAGATAGATAGATAGATAGATAGAATGGATGGATGGATGGATGGATGGATGGATGGATGGACGGATGGATGGATGGATGGATGGGTAGGTAGATAGATAGATAGATAGATAGATAGATAGATATATAGATAGATAGATAGATAGATAGATAGAAACTATAAAACTATAGTTTGCACATAACTAATTTTTTTCATGGAAATGAGGAACCATGACTATGTTTCTCCCCAAAGATACCTCTAACAAAAAAGCTCAACACCAATAGATATGTTGGTAAGTGAAACCCAAATCTTCCCTAAGCAAAAATTGGTCGGGTTGGATGACAAGAGATTGATATTCCAACCATTGAGCATTTGCTAAACAAAATGTCAACCTTGGTTGTCCTCAATTAAAAATGGAAAGTAAACATCCTTATTGCTGAAGACAGCCAGTGTACCAATGGGTGGAAGATAATCCACACTGTCATTTAATGTGAATATCACTCCTCCATTTTGGAGGATTAGCTTTCAGGGAATCAGTATCCTCAGAAAGAACATTACTACCTAAACTTTACCTCTCCTGGGCAAACAGCAGCCAATACAACCAAAGACACCTGGTAACACCTACGAAACACAAGCAGTGAACCCAGTTGCCCTTCACCAGAGTAATGGATCAGAAAATGTGGTACATCTACACAATGGAGTACTACTCAGCTATCAAAAACAGCAACTTCATGAAATTCAAAGGCAAATGGATTGAACTAGAAAATATTATCCTGGGTGAGATAACCCAATCACAGAAAAACACATATGGTATGCACTCATTGATAAGTGGATATTAGCCCAAAAACTCACATTACCCAAGATACTCAGACCACATGAAGCTCGAGAAGGATGACCAAAGTGTGGATGCTTCACTCCTTCTTAAAAGGCAGAGCAAAAGTGTTCATAGGAATATAGAGGCAAAGTTTGGACCAGAGACTGAAGGAATGCCATTCAGTGTCTGCCCCATATGTGGCCCATATATATACAGCCACCAAAACTAAATAAGATTGATGAGCCTAAGAAGTGCATGCTGACAGGAGGCGAATATAAATGTCTCCTGAGAGGTACAGCCAGAGCATGTCCAATACAGAGACGAATGCTAGCAGCAAAACATTGAACTGAGAATAGGATCCCTATTGGATGAATTAGAAAAAGGATTGAAAGAGCTGAAGGGGCTTACAACCCCATAAGAACAACAATGCCAACCAACCAGAGCTCCCAGGGACTAAATTACTACCCCAAAACTATACATGGACTGACCCATGGCTCCAGCTGCATATGTAGCAGAGGATGGCCTTGTTGGGCACCAATAGAAGGAGAAGCCCTTGGTCTTGCCAAGGTTGGATTCCCCAGTGTAGGGGAATGTGTAGGGGCTGGGAAAGGGGGGATGAGGAGGGGAACACTCTTATGGAAGAAGTGGAGGGGGATGAGACAGGGGGCTTTTGTCTGGGAAACCAGGAAAGGGAATAACATCTGAAATGTAAATAAAAAAAATCCAATAAAAAAAAGAAAACACATACAGAAAAGTAGAATTATGTTGAGTGAGAAAGTTTCATTAATATATTAGAGATACACACACATGTGAGTGCACACAGATAAGCACACACATCTAACAAAAGTTGAAGAAAATGAGGTCATGACTTGAAAGAGATGAAGGTGGATGTGTGGAAGGCATTGGAATTTTTAAGGCATTTTAACTATTCTACATGTAATTGTGATCAAACATCCATGACTATATAGTTTCTCAGATCCTATACAACATAAAGTAACAATTTCAGTACATGATAATTTTGAGTACTTACAAGAACAAAAGGTAAAGGTAACACAAAATTTATTAAATAAGTTCTATATTGCAGACTGTTGACAAAACCTCACTGACGTGGAATAGGGAAGGTGTTGATCTGAGTCCCTCTGTGCAGCAATGGAACTGGTTAGTCTAAGGAACCAGAGAAAAGCATACACGTAATACCCTACAGTGTTCATGAAAATACTACCTGGAAATCTACTAATTAGATAGACTGTGTAAGATGCTTAGACTCAGGATTCCTAGTGTGTGACGTGGATTTTCCATATAACCAAGGTAATGGCATTAGAACAATTCATATCTTAACAGATTAAGTGCAGGAGACATACTATTAAATCATATTTAATGTCATGTACATGTAATTACATGTGCAATTCTTATAGTCATCTGAATACACAGGTGACAAAAATAAAACAATAGGAGACTGAAATAGAGATATAAGAACCAGATAAATGACAGCTCAGTCTCTAAGGCTGGACCAATATGAACAAGATTATACAATATTGGGTAATAACACAGACTATGCCACAAATAACCAGGAGTACAAGATGATATAATCTAGTATTAAATATCCTAAGGGGGAAAAGGCTACATGTGTTATATAGAAGCTTCCCTCTGAAAAAGTTGGATCATAGTAAAATGCTACTCCTTACATAGAAAATATACATAAGATTTTCTTCCAAAAATTGCAGTGTGGAATATCAAGAAAGGTAAATCTTATTCTAAAGAAATCCTATAATATTCCCTCAGCTAGATAACTAACAATAAAGTCATATCACTAAACTGTACCTGGATATGTGACAGTTGAACTATTATCTTCTTGGTCTTTCTTACCCAGGCAAAACAGTCACAATCTACCCTTGAGAAATCCTCAGGCATTCACCAAATATGCATGATATTTTATAAACAAAACTAGATCACAAAATCTTTTCACAAGAGCTAAAGCTATCAAAGAATGTTAAAAACTGCCAGTCTAGAGGAGACCAGGACGACACCAACTGTAGAATTATAGTAAGCAGGATGAACCATAGATCAGTTAATAAATAAAACATTTAGATTATTAATAAAGCATAGACTTACACAATTAGCCATTGATATTGATTTAGTTCATGTATTATAGGAAAATTCTCTTACTAATGTAGGTCATTAACAGGAGAAGAAACTTGGTGTACAATACATGGAAATTCTTTGTAACAATTGTATTTTCCTGTAATTTAAAGCTTTTCTGAAATGAAAACTTGATTGAAAAATATGTGAATACTCAGTGTGGCTTTATTCATTAATTCCCAACATAAGGCAGCTCAAGTACCCTGCAAATGGTAGAAAGTTATTCACCAACCCAAAAGGAACAACCTGCACATACCACAACATGCCTTATCTCAAAGCATTATCTAAGTGCAAGAACACTTCCTCAAAAGGCAAATTATGATACTGAGTCAACTTACACCCTGTGGTTGACACTGAATAACAAAACTTCAGTAACAGAAAACAGGTCACTCGTTGACAGGATTTGCAGTTAGAAAATGATTAACTAGAAAAGGCAGAAATAAGATATCTGTCTCAGATGGCTAAAATGTTTGGAATCTATCATGACAATATTTGCCCAGCTTTGCATACATGCATAATCTCATAAAGCTTAAGAAAACTTAAGAAACAACATTTTGTTGTACAAAATGCCTTCAAATTTTTATTTAAAAAAGGATAACTAATTGTTAATCATGTTACTTACATACCTGTAATTGTAATTGCAATATTCAGAAGGCTGAGCTGAATGCTTATGTTTAACTTGGAGGCACCCTAGACTGCAGAGTTAGTTTCAAAATAGCATGGGATACAGTGTGGGATCATCTCTCAAAAACCCCAGAAGAAAACAGTGATCGACAGATTAACAATGACACGTATAGTTTCCAAATAAAGAAGAAAAACAACTAGAATAAATAGAACCTTCCCCTCTAGGGTAATTTTTTTAATCATTAAAAAGAGGCTGCATTATTCACTTCCTCGGATTCTTAGGACTGCTATCACAAAAGACTACACATGAGTACATTAAAAATTAGAAATTTATTATCTTATACTTCTTTATGCTAGGAGTCCCAAGTTTAATGTCTGCAAAACTGATTATTTTTTCTCAAAACTATAGAGACTAAGACTATTAATTCTTTTCACCTAATTCTCACTAGTCTTGAAATTCCTTGACTTATAGATGGACAATTTTTATGTTTTATTCCATTATCTTCCCAGCACGAATCTGCCTCTCTAACAAATTTTTACTTTTTAAGAACACAGGGAGAGAAGCAGATTAAACTCTTCAGTGATTCCATGTTAGCTTGTTCACACTGAAGACTCTATCCCCAAATCAGGACATACCCATTGTAGAAGAGAAAGATGGAAACAGAAAAGGAGAAGGGAAAACCAAGATCAAGATAAACCATGCAACTTCCCAAAGCATGTTGCTAATGACATATGCCCGCCAGTTAATCTACTCACTAATACTTCAGCATGCTACAAATAATACCACCAATGACAGGCGAATGCCAGCAGCAATTCACTGAACTGAGAACGCGACCCCCGTTGAAGGAATCAGAGAAAGGATTGGAAGAGCTTGAAGGGGCTTGAGACCTCATATGAACAACAATGTCAACCAACCAGAGCTTCCAGAGACTAAGCCACTACCCAAAGACTATGCATGCATGGACTGACCCTGGGCTCCAACCTCATAGGTAGCAACGAATAGCCTAATAAGAGCACCAGTGGAAGGGGAAGCCCTTGGTCCTGCCGAGACTGAACCCCCAGTGAACTTGATTGTTGCGGGGAGGGTGGTAATGGGGGGAGGATGGGGAGAGGAAGCCCATATCGAAGGGGAGAGGGAGGGCTTAGGGCGATGTTGGCCCGGAAACCGGAAGGGGAATAACAATCAAAATGTAAATAAGAAATACTCAAGTTAATAAAGAGAAAAAAATACCACCAGTGAGTGTCAAATCTTTAATATATAAACCTTTGGGAGACTTCTCATGTTAAAAAAAGATGAGTCTCCCCCTCTGTCTTTCCTAATGCAAACACATTTAGTCCTGGAGATGGTCTAAGATTTCCTAAAGTTTAAACTTTGAAACTGCAAGTGCAGCTTCACGTGATACTCGATACATACTCTCCATAGTATGTTTCTGTGCTGGATATTTTATGTCAACCTGAAAGATGCTATTTATCTGAGAGAAAAGGGCCACTCTAAGATCAATAATCAATAAGTGGGAAACTTATGAAATTGACACAGTTTTGCACAGCAAAAGTTATGATCAACCAGAAAACATAGCAGTCTAATAATATCCAAAATATACAAAGAACACAAAAATTAGACATCAGCAGCTCTAGTAGCCCAATGGTTTTACATATCTAAACAACTCTTTTCTTAAAGAGGAAAGTCGAAATGCTGAGAAACATGTAAAGAAATGTAAAATATCCTCAATCATTAATGAAATGCTAATCAAAGCTACCTTGAGATTTCACCTTACATCCATCAGAATGGTTAAGATCAATAACATATATGACAGCTGATGCTGGGGAGAACAGAGAGTTTATAGAACACTCACCCATTGCTGCTGGGATTCCAAACTTGCACAGCCACTAGAGAATCAGTGTGGCAAGTCTTTGGAAAGATGAGAATTAGTCTACCTCAAAATCCAGCTATACCACACTTAGGTATGTATGCAACGGACACTCCCTCCTACCAAAAGGACACTTGCCCAATCAGGTTCATTGCAGCTCTACTCATAATAGGCAGAAATTAGAAACAATGCAGATATTTGTCAGCAGATGAATGGCTAAGAAAGATGTGTCACAGTCAGAGGGCAGACTAAAGGCTGGACTGTAAAAGATGAAAGAATAAAAGGAAGATGCATCATATTTACATAATGTGATATTATCCACCTGTTTAAAACTATGAGATCCTGAAATTCAGAGGTAAGTGGGTAAAAGTAGAAAAAAAAATCACCCTGATTGAAGTAACTCTGAGTGAAATAATTCAAACCCAAAACCACAAAATCAGTATGCATTCAGTTGTATGTAGGTATTAGTCAGTGACAACCAAGGTACAATCCATAGAACTACAGAGGACAGAGTACGGCACTAGGTGAGGCAGATATTATCTCCATGGGAAATGGAAATAAAGCAGATAGTTATGGAAGGATGGGGGCTGGAACAAAGGCATCAGGTGGAGAATGGACGAAAAAGGTAGAAATGCAAACTAGAACAGCTGCTGTAGAACTCAGTGTGGAAGGGCCTTAACGAGCGAGGGTCCACCTTCAGAATCAACTGAACTACTCTGCTGCCTAGTTTTATGTCAACTTGACACAAGGTACAGTCATTAGAGAAGAGGGAGCCTCAGTTGAAAATATACCTGTATAAAATTGGGCTATATGCAAGCCTATAAGGGATTTTGTTAATTAGTGATCGATGAAGGAGGGCCCAACCCATTATTGGTAGTACTACCCTTGTGTTGATCATCCGGGATTCTAATTATAAGCAGGGTGAACATTTACAGGGACAGGCCAATAAGAAGCGTTCTTCTGTGGCTAATAGATCATAACAGATAGAGCAAGAAACAATTGTAGTGGAGTGAGATAGCCCAGCCACAAAAAGGATACTTTATATTTTCTTTTATATTTGGATATTAGCTTTTAATGCTTCAATGTGTGTTATAATATGAATAACCATGGGAGTTAAGTACCTAGTAAGGGACCAGGATGCAGGAGAGAACCTCCCAGTGAAGGAGAATTATAATATAGTGTTGCAGGGAGATAAAAGGGGAAACTACAATGGAGATTTAAGCAGAAAGAGATAGGAGAAAAAGGTAGGGGTGGAATAGGAATACTAATACTAGTGACCTATTAAAGATCATATGGAAAACTGCCACAGTAAAAGCTTTCAAGATATATAAATACATAAAAGCAAACTAAACAGAGTCACCATATATTGGGGGAGACAATGCCCCAACTGGACATTTTAAGCTGCCAAATAAAACCCTCAGTGCCCAAAAATAGGTCAAATCTCGCTCAGTTTTAATCATAGGAGTCCCAGAGAAGCCCTGAACCTCTCAGGCTACTGTTTCTTTCCCACGATCTGATGGTAAGGCCCAATTGCTAAGGAAAATTCTTACTTATGTCATCAAACAGAAAAATTTAGCTGGTGCCATAGTAGAAGCTTCAACTGTTCTGATGAGTCATCATGCTGCTAGAATTGTCTGCACACTCCTGAGGGAGAAAGGCAGTATCATCACCTAGCTGCAAACACTGCGGCCTCTACTAGTGACCTGCCTCAAGATATACTAGGACAAAAATCTCACAGTAAATTTCATGTTCACCGGTTCTTAAAATCGTCCTGATTCTTATCTATGCAGTCTATGATCATGTTAGACGAATGAGGTAAAACAAAAAAGAAGTGAATATTGCTTATTTGAAAGATTTGGATTTTCAGTTGACCAGTAATAGATTTATAAGCAATAGGTTGCCCATAATTAACAATGAGTTAGTATAATTCTTACACAACCTAATATGTTCATTCCATTATAAAAATCATTCTACCTCATCACTACATTGTCACACATGCCATTTACTCATTCATGTATTTCTAACTACTCTGAAGTGAAACCTCTGTGAAATTTACGAAATTATCCACTTCAGTTGTGTCACCTTTTAGAAAACATTGCATGCTATTAATGCTATTTAACGATAATTTAATTACATATAATATATGATGTATAGTATATACTATATAATATTAGTAATATTTTATTTAATATTTGAGAATTTTATTCAGGTAGAAAACAATCATTTTTATGTGATTGCTATGGTAATAAATTTCTATTATTATGTGGCAAACTCTGAAAACCATTGAGCAGATGAACAATGTCTGAAAGGATTATTAGTCTCGTTTCACTCGCTTTTGAAATCAGTGTTTCTAGATCATTCCCATAGAATACCGGGTACTCCATGACCCATTAACGGGTATACTCCACATGACCGTTATGACAAAGCAGGCATGGCTGCACATTTTGTATTCAGTATAATATCCAACTAATCAGTTCTTTATACAGTATTTTAAGCTGGAAATAAATATGCACAGAATAGTTTTTTGTCTGGCGCATAGTGCTTTAGGCTACACTGTGACAAGGGGGCACGGAACACCAATGCAGGCCTCAGAGCTGCTTCTGGGAGACGAGAGAGTCGGCAGCAGTACAGCAGAGAAAAGGACTTTTCTCCGAGCAGCAAAATTCCTTGAAACATATTCTCTCAGAGCACATTAAAAAGAACTAGCATGTCTGGTTAGTGTTTAGGTCACTTTACAAGATCTCCCATGTAGGCTGCCAGTTGTAGCCCAATAGTAGTTCCACAGTAAAGCCGTTGGAGATTTTAGTCCTGCCTACACTCATTGTATGCTCTGTCACTCACCAAGGCTCACGTGGTTGTATGCAGAATCTCCATTTGGAGAGCGCTCAGGGGGTGGGGTGAACATTTCCATTCTAAACTAAGAATAGGACTATCTTCCACAAAATACTCCTGTTTTGAATCCTTAAAAACACATTATTGTTTGCTGTCAAACAGAAAGATTTCCAAATTAATTTTTTCTCGGCATTAATTTGACATGAACTTAAAACACATTTTCTAAAACATATTTATATGTAAACATAATAAAACTCTAACCAACCACAACTCACTTTGGTACAACAGCAAAATAAACCATTTGATTTGGTAAATATATCTACGTCAACGCCGTAACAGGTTTTCCATCTGCAACCATAAGAACAATTAAAATCTGTTCAAATCAACTGTTAATAAGTTTTTCCTGTTCCTCTGGAGAGGTTAGATAAGGAGATGTCATATAAATTGGAGTCATCTGTGAATATGAATCTGATTCCACTGGGTGTCATCCAAACCTACAAATCTTCAGAGTTCTTGTGTCACCACTCTCTAACAGGAGTTGGGAATTCCAGCCAGGATCAGCGGGAAGACAAGAGCTGAGTGACTTACAATGTCTGATAGTTATTGCTCTGGGAAACATTGGCTGCAGAGTCAGGCCTGGAGCCAGAAAGCTTTTGCACACTAGTATGATGCATACAAATCATGTCCAATTTTCAGAATAGGATATAGGATAGAGAATGTTGCTTATAGATTACTCCCATAGAGATCCAAATTAACATAGGCTTATCACTAAGCAAACCTCTACCGAAATCACTCTGCCTCACCTTTGATTTTCCACAGGATTTCAGGAAATTCTGCATTGCTGTTAGCTCTGAAAGTCCTGTTATCCACAAAAAAGGCACATGCTTTTCAGTCAAGCCAATTACAAGCCATAAGAAATTATTTTTATATATAAAACAGCATCTAATTGGGAGCTGACTTACAGCTTCATGAGTTCAGTCCATTACCATCCAGGGAGGGAAACATGGCAGCATTCAGGCAGGCATAGTCCAGACAGAGTTGAGTTCTACATCTTCAACTGAAGGTTGCTAGCAGAATACTCACTTCCAGGCAGCTAGGATGAGGGTTTTAAAGCCTATGCTCACAGTGACACACCTAGTCCAACAGGGTCACACATACTCCAAAAAGGCCACACCTCTAAATAGTGCCACTTACTGGGCCAAGCATATACAAACCATCACATTCCACTCCCTGGCCCCCAGAGGTTTGTTCAAACTTATGAGTCTATGGCGGCCATATCTGGAGATCTGAAGACCACTTTGACACCAGACATGGAGATGTTTGGAGTTTGCCCAGCTGGTTTCCTATCTTGCTTTGGGAATTACAGTTAAGTGATTAGATGAATCTCAGAAGAGACTTTGAACTTTGAACTTTTACCATTGTTAAGACTGAGACTGCTATACACTCTGAGGACTTTGGAAGTTGGACGAAATAAGAAACCATATTAGATTTTTTTTGTTTAAAATATGTATGTTACTCCTTTTCAAATAGAAATACTAGTTCAATGCCATGTACTTGCAACTTATATTCTAATAGAATTATTACTTTATAAAGAAAACACTTCATATTTGATGTATGAGACCCATATACACACCTTGTAAGATATGTTGCCAAGTGCGTGCGGTAGTTCACATATACGATCATGACCCTTGGAAAGATGAGACCAAAGAATTGTCAGAATTCTCAGTGTCCATATCAAACCGACTATAGCAACCAATAACCCCTGATCCAGGGGTATTGATGCTATCTTTCAGCCTCTGTGAACATACTTGCACTCACATACATACATACATACATACACACAGACAGACAGACAGACAGACAGACAGACACACGCATGTGCGTGCACACACACAGAGAGAGTATGGTGGGGTGAGGGAAGATGAATTAAAAATAAAAACTTGTAAAAACAATCACTAAATAATGCTTACTTAACAAAATATTTCTTTTGACAAATATCTCTTCTACCTTAGTTAAGGAATATAACGATAAAATGAATCAATACTGGGTATGTTAATCAAAAACATTCTGGATTTTAGTGGCTAAAAGTGTACAGACATTATGGAGCATGTACCCCTATAGCATACTGGGGCATCTATGTTCATAGCAGCCATATTTATGATAGCCAGAAGCTGGAAACAATCCAGATGTCCCACAACAGAAGAATGGATACAGAAAAAAAATGGCTCATTTACACAATGGTATACTATTCAGCTATTAAGAATGAGGACATCCTGAATTTTGCAGGTAAATGGATAGAACTAGAAAATATCATCCCAAGTAAGGTAACTCATACCCAAGAGGACGTGAATGGTATGTACACACTAATAAGTGGATATTAGCCAAAAACATATAGAATGCCCAGGATACACCCCACAGAACCCAAGGTTAACAAGCCAAAGGGGCAAATGAAGATACTTCAATCCCACTTGGGATGGAGAAGAAAGCAATCATGGGGCAGGGAGGCAGAGGGAGGGAGGGAGGTCTGGGTGGAGGAGGGGTGAGGGAGGGGAAAAGAGGAACATGGTCAGGTATTGAGGGGTAAGGCCCAGAGCAAAGCCTGAGGTCCAGCAGAAAGAATAGAAGCACAGCCTAGGGAGGTGGGAGGTAGGGGGCCCCTCTAGAATGAACCTGAGACCTGGGAGGTGAGAGACTCTTGGGACTCCAAGAGTAGGACCTTAGATGAAATGCCCAACTTGGGGAGAGGAAACTTCTAGAGTCTACCTACCCTTAGTAGCAAGACAGGGCATCAAGTAGAGGGATGGGTTGCCATCCCACTGTCAAAAACTCTGACCCAGAATTGTTCCTGTCTAAATGAACTTCAGGGACAAAAATGGAGAAGATCCTGAGGAAAGGAGATCCAGTGATTGGCCCAATTGGGAGCCAGCTCAAGGGGAGACTCCAAGGGGAGTCTCCAAGGCCTGACACTATTACTAATGCTATGGTGTGCTTACAGACAGGAGCCTAGCATGGCTGCCTTCTGAGAGGCCCAACAAACAGCTGACCAAGGCAAAAGCAGTGTTACACTCAACCAATGAACTAAAGTTTGGACCCCTGTGGGCAAATTAGGGAAAGGCTGGAAGAAGCTGAGGAGGAGAGTGACCCCATAGGAAGAGCAGCAGTCTCAACTAACCTGAACCCCCGAGATCTTTCCCAATGAGCCAGCAACCAGGCAGCATACACTAGCTGGTATGAGGTCCCCAACACATATACAACAGAGGAGTGCCTGGTCTGGCCTCAGTGAGAGAAGAAGCACCTAACCCTTGAGAGACTTGAGACTCCAGGGACTGAGGAGGTCTCCTGAAGTTTGCGTGGCATCAGGGGTACATCCTTTTGGAGACAGTGGGGAGGAGGAAAGGGATGAGGAACTGTGGGAGGGCAGACCGAGTGAAGGATAATGACTGGTCTGTAAAAAAAAAAAAAGAAAAAGAAAAAGAAAATGATTAAAGATAATAGTAATAATAATAATTTTAAAAAGGTTTCCCTGAATTCGGTGAGCTACTCTAACAAATCTATCAAATCCACAAAGAGGCTCTAGGAATCCTGGGTTGTGGACAATTTACTGGTCCTAAGTCCTAATTTACTTATGCATATTGTGTGCCTGAACATTTAATAGGTTTATTTAGCCACTTATTTCTCAGCCAAAAACAAAAATTATTTACGGGTATATAGTACATATTGAGAACCTGATCATCATACTTTTTACATAAAGTTTACTGGGATGATTTAATTTTATTGATTATTGATGAAGCACTTTACAGGATATCTGCTACACAAGCCATATGCACCATGTATAACAGCAGTTGTACGGTACTGTACAATGAGATCCAGCCCTCTTGCAATCATACATATTATTTATAGCATTCCCAAAGAACCTCCTTCCTTTGGCTGCTAAACTACCGGGACTGGTCTTTGGGGCATAATATATCAAGACATTTAAAGTTATTCTGTTTAAGTCTATTGTGTCTTGTTGAACAATGAATCTATACAATTATTTTCTGCCTCAAACATTTAGTTCTTTATATTCCACCAGATAGTGTAGCTATATGTCTAAAAGGATAGAATCCAAGGTCAAAAGGCTTTTCTTATTGAATAATGTGTATCAAGCATGGCATGCTTCGCTGAACATTTATGCTTCCTAGACAATGATTTGGAGAATTAAAATTGTCTTTGGTTTTGTGTGCATTTGCAGCAAAACCCTAGGCAGTGAGAAGCATCTCCTAAGACCCAGTAGTTTTGAGTTCTCTTATGCTCATCCACAGACACACTTAGTACACTTTGATGCTAAGCATAAACACAGAGCCAAGGCCAAGACAGTATTAGAGAGTGGTAAACACTTCCATTCCTTAGAATGAGCTGTGGCAGGTGCTTAAGTGGCATGTCAAACCACCATATAATAAAACAGTTCTTACACCATAAAGCTCAACTGGAGTACTAACCCTTACACTGCACAGCTGTGCCCTTTTCTTTGTGAATTCTCAGAACAACTTGGAGTTCCACCCTACTGTACTCTCCATTCCTCACCTGACAGAACTGAGCTTACTCACCGAGCAACACGAAACACAGAGATGGGAGAGCAGTGACTCAAATTAAATGTATCCAATTCATAGGAATGCATAACTATTATCTCACATGCTCTCATACTCAACAGACAAAAGTGAGTTAGATAAAACTCTTGTAACCTCCCAGATTTATAATTAGGTCACTGAAAAAGAATTGAAGAAGAATTTAAGCTACTGTGAAATAGACAGCAATGGGCAAAGGCGAAGTAAAAGTCACAGAAATTATTAAGTTGTCAGTTTTGATAAGACAAAATGAAAGAAAAATATGCTTTCTATTGATAGATTTGGGTTGCTCCTAGCCTTGTTTAGAGAAGTATTTTTGCTTCGTTGATAAATGGCTAATACAAGAATCATATTATATATCATAACTGTCAAAGTACGAAGACTGTAAATGCCCAGCCAGTGGTTGAACATCTCAATCTATCCCTGTCTTTTTCCAACCCTCCGGGAATACCACCAAAGGGGCACAAAGCTAACTCTAAGAGTGAAGCAATGCTGAGAAATTCTGTCCTATAGCCATCAGACGGTTGTTGCACACGTGAACTTATAGCAGCTATTGACAACTCTGGAAGACCAGCACAGATCAGGTAAGAAACATGAAATTATGAAAACTGTAGGGAATGGCTGGAGCTAGAAGCAACTACCTGAGTGCAGTAAGCCAGACCCAGAAAGCCACCCATTCTCTAATGTGGATGCTAGCTTTAATGCCTTACATATCTGTTTCCTTTAGGATGCCACTAGTTAGGCAGCTAGAAAGGGAAGAAGGAAATCTTCTAAGGAAAGAAAATAGAATATAGTGTTTCAAAGGATAAAGGTAAAATTAGCACTTCATGATTAAGAAGGGTGAGGGTGGGAAAGTAGAGGAGACAATTTGGGGAGAAATAGATAACAAAGTCATGTGGGAAGTCACCTGGAAACTTACATCTGTATACAGACATTACCCCAACTTGACAAGATATGTTACATCATAAAATATCCAGTACAAGGAATGGGTTCTATCTTTTTGAATTGTTGGTCAATGGTATCCCACAGGAAGCCATAGACACATTAGAGGCTAATCTCAATACTACTGGATGTACAATGTTTTCAGCCTTTGAGACTTACTGCTGAGTAAGTTCATGCTTTCTAGTTCTTTTTTAACTCTACTTCACTGCTTGAACTCAGCTGTTCTAGCTCAAATTTTTCTCCACTCTAACTAATTCAACCTGGCTTCTCTCAGTGAATTGCTGTGCTTAGCCACATACTAAGTCTGACAATATGTTCTAATCTTCTGGCTTCTTAGTCTTCAATCTTCACCTGTATCTAGCTTGTTCTTCCTCTATAACCTGTCTCTGTACAACTGTCAGAGTAAAACTGGTCTCTCTCTCTCTCTCCCTCTCTCCTTCCTCCCTCTCTGTTCCCTTCCTTCTCTCCCCTCCTTTCCTCCCATTGCTCTCTATAGATGCTTCTTCCTATTCTCATGTTGGGCATATTCTATCTCTGACTCCTGATTCATTCTATCAATTCTTCCTCTGAGTTGTCAGTTTATAATTGCTTGTCCTCAATTCGATATCACTTTCAAACACTGGTGTTTCCTTAAAGCATGTCTGTATTCCAGCCAGAGAGATTAAAGCTGTGTCATTCCAGCTGGATCACAGAGACTTAGAAAGATTTGGACATGATTCCTTCCCAGAAAAGCCATGTTCCTGGGTTAAAACTGTTCTACATGGAACTGACTTCAAGCAGTATTACAGAGCAATAGTCATAAAAAGTGTATGGTGTTGGTACAGAGACAGGCAGATAGACCAGTGAAACAGAATTGAAGACCCAGAAATGAACCCACACACCTATGGTCACTTGATCTTTGACAAAGGAACTAAAACTATCCAATGGAAGAAAGACAGCATTTTCAACAAATGGTGCTGGTTCAACTGGAGGTCACATGTAGAAGAATGCAAATTGATCCATTCTTGTCACCATGTACAAAGCTTAATTAAGTCCAAGTGGATCAAGGACCTCCACATCAAACTAGATACACTCAAACTAATAGAAGAAAAAGTGGGGAAGAGTCTCAAACACATGGGCACTGGGGAAAATTTCCTGAACAAAACACCAATGGCTTATGCTCTAAGATCAAGAATCAACAAATAGGCCCTCATAAAACTGCAAAGCTTCTATAAGGCAAAGGACACTGTCATTAGGACAAAACGGCAACCAACAGATTGGGAAAATATCTTTACCAATCCTACATCTGATAGAGGGCTAATATCCAAAATATACAAAGAACTCAAGAAGTTAGACTTCAGAGAGCCAAATAACCCTATTAAAAAATGGGGTACAGAGCTAAACAAAACATTCTCAGCTGAGGATTATCGAATGGCCAAAAAGCACCTAAAGAAATGTTCAACATTCTTAGTCATCGGGGAAATGCAAATAAAAAACAACCTTGAGATTCCATCTCATACCAGCCAGAATGGCTAAGATAAAAAATTCAGGAAAAAACAAAACAAAACAAAACAAACAAACAAACAAACAAACAAAAAACTCAGGTGACAGCATATGCTGGCGAAGATGTGGAGAAAGAGCAAGAGCAACATTCATCCATTGTTGGTGGGATTGTAGACTGGAACAACCACTCTGAAAATAAGTCTGGAGGTTCCTCAGAAAATTGGACATTTCACTAACTAAGGACCCAGCTATACCTGTCCTGGGCATATACCCAAAAGATGCTCCAACATACAACAAAGAAACATACTCCACTATGTTCATCGCAGCCTCATTTATAATACCCAGAACCTGAAAAGAACCCAGATGCCCTTCCACAGTGGAATGGATTAAAAAATGTGGAACATCTACACAATAGGGTACTACTCAGCTATCAAAAACAATGACTTCATGAAATTCATAGGCAAATGGAATGAACTAGAAAATATCATCCTAAGTAAGGTAACTCAATCACAGAAAAACACAGTTGGTATGCACTCATTGATAAGGGATATTAGCCAAAAAGCTCAACTTACCCAAGACGCAATCCACAGACCACAGGAAGCTCAAGAAGATGGATGACCAAAATGCGGATGTTCCCGCTCCTTCTTAAAAGGGGGAAAATATCCATAAGTGATGATATGGAAGCAAAGTTTAGAGCAGTGACTCAAGGAATGGCCATTCAGAGCCTGACCCACATGTGGCAAATATATATACAGCCACCAAAACTAGATAAGATTGATGAAGCTAAAAAATGCATACTGAACGGGACCAGATATAGATCTCTCCTGAGAGACACATCTAGAGCATGTCCAATACAGAGGTCAATGCTAGCAGCAAACCACTGAACTAAGAACAGAACCCCCTTAGGAGGAATTAGAGGAAGTATTGAAAGAGTTGAAGGAGCTTGCAACCCCATAAAAACCAACAATGACAACCAACCAGAGCTTCCAGGGACTAAACCATTACCGAAAGACTATACATGGACTGATCCAGGACTCCAACTGCATATGTAGAAGAGAATAGCCTTGTTGGGGCACCAGTGGAAGGGAAAGCCCTTGGTCCTGCCAAGGTCAGACCCCCAGAGCAGGGGAATATGGAGGGGGCAGTAAGGGAGTATATGGGGGGAATACCTGTATGGGGGACGGGGAGAGGAGGGGATGGGAGATTGTGGACAGGAAACCAGGAAGGGGAATAACATTTGAAATGTAAGTAAAGAAATATATCTAATAAAATTTTTTTAAAAAGTGTTGTACATGGAGATGTTATCTCTACTACAGTCATAGTAATGGAACAGGCTATACTTACCAGTGAAGGAAAGTAATTATTAATCTCTCCCAGCTAAAAAACCTGCAACCTGCATTGAACCTGCTTGCAAGATATGTCCACAGGTGCAGCAGCAGAACAAATTTAAGGGTAGTATCAAAAGACATTTTTCTTAGATTTAAGGATCAGTCTATGAGATGGAATCCATCTGATACTGTTGGTAATGCCAAGAATCTAGACCAGTTACGTCATGAGGACTAAATGAATATTTAATGAACATAACAATTAAAAGTTTCCTAATGACACATTGCCACACCCATAGATCAGTGCATCATTCACTGCTCATCAGAGAAGGCTTTCTTCTTATGGTATTGGAAGTTAACACAATACTCCACATCTGTATAACATGAAGAGAGTAAGAGATTTTAGAATGCTAAGCCCTAAGTGGATGTCTTTATCAAATACCTCATCTCAAGTCTCAGGAACCTACAGAGAAAAGGAAGTAGAAAGGATGTACGAGCTAGAAGTGGTAGATGATTTCAAGGAACTCACATTTATCCAGACACAAGGCAAATGCACACATGAACTCATAGAGTATAAGAAAGCATGTACAAAACACATATAGACTCAAATCTCGGATGAAATTCCAACATGGAGGGGGAGTCAATGGGAACAAAGTCTTACTCCTAGTTATTATTCAATTTCTGAGAAAGAGATTTTTTTCCCCAATGAAATAATACTGACTATATCAAATACACACCAACACAGTCCCCAAGTAGAAATAGTTGGCCAAGATAAATTTGATTCTATTTTGTTTATTTCTTTTAATGGAGCGAAGTGACATGAATTGGTTTGGATGAAGAGATGGAGAAAGATGAGTATCAGCAATGAGTATCTAGGAGGAGGTGGGGAGAAGAAAGAACATGGCCAAAATATATTGCATAAAATTCTCAAAGAATAAACAAAATATTACTGAAAATTATCAGTATGCAGGGTGGTGAAAAACCTGAGACCCTTCAGAGTAACTATTAATAGTTGATGGCTATTAGGGGAAGAAAAGTCAAGTTTCTTTTGTATTTGGCTACTTGAAGGTTGTCTCTACCCCAGTGGCCTCACAGCCACGTACATACGAGCAACATTAATTGGACTCATGGGTTGTGATGAATGTTCTTGACTGTCAACTTGACCACATCTGGAATTAACTAAAACTCCCAAAAGGGGAACACCTGTGAGAGATTTCAGCTTAATATGAGACAGGAATTTGAATCTCTGAGATGAGCAGCCACACCTTTAATGTGGATCTTTGAGAGGGAGAACATTCGATTAATCTAAATTCTTTGAGGTAGGAAGACCCACCTTTAATCTGGACCTCTAATCTCTAACCTTCTGCTAGGAGCCTATATAACTGTTCTCAATCTCCCTAGTGCTATGACCTTTTAATATAGTTCCTCATGCTGTGGTGATCCCTAACCACAAAATTATTATTATTTTAACATATGATTGTAAATTTGCTAATTTTCTGAATGTCAGTACTACAGGATGTACTCTACAACTTGACAGTAAGACCTTGTTGCTGAAAACACCACATTCTTACATCATAGAACATGGAGAAACTTTGTTGATACTCATCTGAAAAATGGAAATGTGACGTTTACTCACCTGTAGTAATTGTCTTCAAGGCTTCCTGTCTCTGCTAACCTAGTTGTTGTAGTCCTGGAAGCTTCTAGCCTCCATACAGACTACATGTACAATGTTTTCAGCCTTTGAGACTTACTGCTGAATAAGCTCATGCTATATGATGACTCTGTGTGTGTGTGTGTGTGTGTGTGTGTGTGTGTGTGTGTGTGTATGTGTGTGTGTCTTCTATAAGTTCTGTTCCTCTAGAGAACTTTTACTGATACAAGGGTTATTTTTTTTTTATTTTTAAAAAAGATCACATGAATCTGGTAGAAACATATATTGGGAATAAACCCAGGGGGAGTAAATAGTGGGGAAGTGAAGGAGTGTAGATACAACTAAGCGCATTGTGTTCTTCTATGACTTTTTCAAATTAAAAAAAAAAAAACTCTCCTCACCCTTCCATTCCCACACTCAAAAATATCCAGCTTTATTTGTATCATGATGCCAAATACTGTTCTGTTTTCTTAGCTCCTGGGTTATCTCTCATACCATTATTAATAGAATGAATGCCCCACTTTTAACCTTATCATTCAAGATCATCACCCTAAGCACTCTAGTAATGAGTTTGCTCTTTTTCTTCTACTCTTGTTTTCAAAGATTTAAGTTTTAGTTTAAAGTCTCTCTCTCTCTCTCTCTCTCTCTCTCTCTCTCTCTCTGTGTGTGTGTGTGTGTGTGTGTGTGTGTATGTGTGTGTGTGTGTCTGTCTGTCTGTGTGTGTTTGTGTGTGTGTGTAGAACAAAAGAGGACTTTGGATCCCCTGAGGCTGGGGCCTCAGATTAGTTCTGTGCTCTCCACCAAAATTGATAGGAATTAAATTCAATCCATCTGCAAAAGAAGTATATCCCAATAACATCTGAACCTTCACTCTAGCTCCCGTTCTATTCTGTAGAAAACCTTTTATTGGTCCCAGACATCTAAAATTATCACTCCTTTGTCTCTATAACATGCATGCAGTAAGAAAATCTTGAGTCAATATAGTCTAATGGAGGAATTCTAGAAAATCTAATGAGATGTTAATTTCAATTACCTAAAAACAAGAGGACAATATAGATCTATCTTCTCCTGTTTCCTCTGACTGGTCTTTAGTGAAATCTCACACTCAAATTAGAATAAAAAGAAATACATGTTCTCCATGATACTCTGTAATTGTCCAACTTCTACTCTAGTGGAGATGAGCAACATATAGACTAATCATCAAAGTGACTCCATTCAGAAAGTATTTCAAGACCCCTAAACATACTGATGACAAGTGAATCCTCTTAGATATTAAATACCTCTACATTACACACAGAGACAAGAACCTCCATTTAAAAGTATTTAACAGAGTCAAATATCACAAAACAAATAGAGTATCACTTTCACGGATTAAACAGTTATAATGCAAACTCAGGTAAACTTGATTTACTACCTTCAGACTCGGGTCTGAAAGCTTTTACAGGACACTCACATATTTTTTTTAAAATGAAAGTGTCCAGGACAATGATATATACTTGGTATACTCCTGAACTCAGAGCCAATATACACAGTCAGAAATATATGACTTCATGACCACATATGTTCCTAGGCTGAGAAGACATGCTCATATTTAAATTCCTTCCTCCTATATAAACAACAAATCTAATTTTTTATAGTCTCAAAAGATGTGAACGGAATTATTCTGTTATATTATATACTTCATACCTATTGGCAACCTTTTGTAAAATTATAAAATAATTCTACCACGTATGCCTTAGATAATGTAGAACACTAGGAACATCAGGTTTATCTAAAGGATGTATAAACTTATTCATTTGGAGCATAAGTCTTTCACTATTATAATGAATACAAATTTAATATTTCTGAATAGTGAAAGTATAAATCAATTATAATCAACCATTTTTTATTTTTAATTAGTATATTTCCAAACATTTAGGAGTTGCTTCATTCTTTCCTCCACTACTCAACATTTACTTAAACATTTTCAAAAGTTGGTAGGGAATTAATTAAATATTAACTAATTTTGTATTCACCAGTAACCAGGATGAGCAAAATATAAGCATATGTGTATCATTGGCTACTTATCGATTTTTGTAAAATTGAACATTTCTTATTCCATGTGAGTTTGTTTCTATCAATGTTTGTTTTTTTACATTTTCTTATCTAATTTATATATTATATAATGTGTGTGTGTGTGTGTGTGTGTGTGTGTGTGTGTGTGTGTGTGTGTGTGTGTGTGTGTGTGTGTATGGTGCCTGGACAGCATATGTGCATGCTGTGGTACTATATGTGTAGATCAGAGGACAGCTATGAGACAGCATCTCTCTATTTCCGCTAAAGTTGCCCACCTTGGATTGAACTCAGGTCACTAGACTTGGCAAAAAGTGTCTTTCTCTTCTGAGCTATCTCAATGGTCTTAGAATTTATAGCTATTGATGTATTATTTACTATTATAGGAGTAAATCTCAATTAGAAAACCAATGAATGTTTTTTTAGTTGCTCTTTTACTTTAAACTTTCTTCAGAATACTTAATTTATTATGATAAAAATACACATGTATTTCCAAGAGTTGTGTCTAGTTTTTATGTCAACTTGACATATGTGGGTAATCTGGAAAGAATGGGTCTTAACTATGAAAATGCTACAATAGAATTGGCCTGTAGACAAGTCTCTATGGCATTTTCTATTGTTAATTGATATGGGAAGGTCCAGCTCAGTGTAGATGGTGACATCTGTCTGTAGGAAATCGTGGAGTATATGAGAAAGCGTGTTGAGCAAGCCACTAAGCAATGTCGTACATGGCCTCTGCTTCAATTCCTACCTCTAAAGTCCTCACTTGAGTTTTTCCCCTAATTACCTTCAGTGACAGAGTATAACCTTAGAGTTGTAAATTAAAATAAACTCTTTCCTCTCCAGGAATTCTTTTGGTCATGGTGTTTTAGCATGCCAATAGACACCTAACTATGACAGTTAAGTAAATGTGATTTATAATTCAAAATATCTGTAAACAAAATTATTTATTTGTAGATATAACTTAACTCTTGCGTATAATTCTGCCTTATAAGGACCATTTTACTGGTGTGTACAAATTCATTTGTATTGAATACAATGATTGAATTACTCAGTATGTATTTTACAGCATGTGCACTTTGCCTAAGATTTCAAAGAACTGCCAGAAACCACGTTGACAACAATGACCTAGCTGTTGCTGGCTTCTATGGACAGGACAAGAATCTTCTTTGGCAGGCTATTGATAACTGTAGACTCATAATTGAGAATAAGAGATGCTGAAGCCTTCTTTTATAGCCTTCCCCCTCAAAAGAAACAGTCCAAGCAGGAAACTGTTGACAAAAGTCCTGAACAATTGTGATAAAGATGATCAAGAATAGCATTTCTTATTCTAAGTGAGTTTGCTTCTGTAGTTTACAGCTACAGTTGATGGCTTCTGACAGTATTTGGGGTGAGGGTGGGAAAGGACTCATTTATCTTTAAGGGGTTGACCACTGGGAGTTTTTCCATGCTCCATTGAGTACATGGATAATATATGCAAATTTTATTGGCTTTTTTTGAGGGGTGGTGGTAGTGGTGATGGGAGAGGCATGTGGGGCACACACAGGATCGGAGTGTGGACCTGGAGTAATATAAAATGAGTGTGCACTATATGAAATTCTCAAATAATTAATAAATTATTTAGTTGGGAATGTAAAGAACTGTTTTCCTCATTGTATTTCTCTTTATTACGGAGGAAGTTTACTTCTTTAATATCAAATGTTTCTAACTAAATCATATGTATTTGAATTAATAAGTTCTTTAACAAGAAGAAAGAAGAGGTAAAAGCTTAAGCAGAAAGGACCAACGCAGTTTCTGAAATGGGCGTTTCCAAGTACCAACTAGAATCATAAGACTCATCTGTCATTATACCTATGGTCCTGAGATTATATTACAAAAGGAAACTATCCAAAGACTAATTCATGAATAGTGAAATATCTAGTGAAATTAATTGTCTCAGTAACACTGTGTTTCCATGCAATGAATAGGGAAGACAGTATTTTGGAGATGCTGTGAGAACACATCATTTCCTCTACAGGGAAATTACAGGTTTTCAGAAGTCTGCTCCTTGAAATTTTTACTTGAACTGAAGTAATATTGCCAACTGATTGATAGTTGCTGAATGAAACCTATGCTGTGCATGGCGTGAAGAAGTTTTGAAGTTGCCTACAGTAGTCTGGTACTTCATTTGGAATTGTAAGGTGTAATTCTAAAAATAGCAGATGCCAAGCTATAACTTTTTGATAACCCTCCTAATGTTGTGTATATGATAGGGAAGAATATAAATTAATATTTATTAATTTACATTAACAATAAGCAAGGATACATTGAATATCAATATAACCAAAATGTTAATATCTGTTCTATTTCTTTCTTCCTTTTAAATTCAACTACCAAGTTTTATTTATCTTTACGCCTAAATTACATCTATATTTACTATATACTGGCAATACTATATCCTAATTACTGTTTTTTAATTTTCCTATTTCAACAAAAATGTATGGATAACCTGTTCAGTTTGTAGATTTTTATAACCTTAGTAGCCATTGATCCTACATTGATCCAGGACCTTAAAGTCTCTTTCCCCTCTCTCTTTTTTTTTCTTCACAGAAATCAGCATTTTAATAATGCAAGGATAATCTTTACAAGGACAGTAAAACACTGCAGTTACAAGCTACACACATGGTGATCCTTTGTTCATAGCAAAGACATAATGTCTTCATTTCCAACAACACTGTTTCAGAATCCCCTAAGGTAGTGGAGGAAGTTCTTAGCAGACTAGAGTCTGTCTAGCTCCCTAGCTTCAGTTTTCTACTTGCATCCATCTATTTCATAGATGATTCTCTCAGAATCCCAGAGCTTCTATTACTGCCAGTCCTACTGCTATGCACCCTCGACCAAAAGATGCTTAGTTTTCGTTCTGTGATACATCAGACTCCCTCCCAAAATGTCTGCCTTAGATTCTCTAGAAACCTGCTCTGTGCAACCAGAAAAATCTGCATGGGCTCCTCCTCTTTAATAATTGGCTATGATATTTAGGAAGTATCTGTATATTTGACAAATAAGGTGATATATCTATGGGTAAAGGTGTTAGGATAGTAATGGTAAGAGGGCATAGAAGTGGTATAGGCAAATTGCCTTATAAACTATGAGTGTGAGCTTAGGAAGCCTAGTAAGAAAAACAAATACGCAGCAATAATGAAAAAAATGTATCAAGAAATAATTGAACATTATATTAAAAAATAAGTAAATCAGTAAATCTTATTTTAAAGACAAATACTGGTTATAGATACAGGAGAATGCCATTTACCCTTAACAGTGAAATTATAGAGAATCTAATAAGTGATTAATTTTTTTAAAAGCAATCACTCTATTTTTAAAGTGTGAACTCGGTTATCCTACTATCTCAACCCTTCATGGGGCCAAATTTACAGTTTACAGAGTTAAGTAGCTCTCTCTGAAGCATGTGGTTGGTTGATCAATGTTCTATGAATCTCAGCTTGGAAGCCATTTAACAAAAACAGTCACCTACTCTGACTGATTCACACTTACCCCGACACTTCACTATTCGTGAAGCTAGCTTTTTCTACTCATAACGACTTAAATTTAAGTTAAAATCTATTTCATCAGAGCTGTTTTACTACAGACAGCACTAAATGGAAAGTTTTGTTTATGGAAGCCAGCATAGCATTTTAATGAGAAAATGATATTTTTTTAATTAACTTGAGTATTTCTTATTTACATTTCGAATGTTATTCCCTTTCCCAGTTTCCGGGAAAACATCCCCGTACCGCTCCCCCTCCCCTTCTTTATGGGTGTTCCCCTCCCCACTCTACCCCCATTGCCGCCCTCCCCCCAACAATCATGTTCACTGGGGGTTCAGTCTTAGCAGGACCAAGGGCTTCCTCTTCCACTGGTGCTCTTACTAGGATATTCATTGCTACCTATGAGGTCAGAGTCCAGGGTCAGTCCATGTATAGTCTTTAGGTAGTGGCTTAGTCCCTGAAGCTCTAGTTGTTGGCATTGTTGTTCATAAGGGTCTCGAGCCCCTTCAAGCTCTTTCAGTTCTTTCTCTGATTCCTTCAACGGGGGTCCTATTCTCAGTTCAGTGTTATTGGCTGAGAAACACCTAAAGAAAATGATATTTTTAAAGGATATAGTTAGTTATCAGATAGCCTCTGTTTCCCAACTCCCTGTTTCTGTTGTAGTGCATGCCAGACTAAATGACCAAACTAAAGGAAATTTAGGGAACATTTTAACTCAGAGTAATAAATAAATATTAATAACGTTTTACTTGTTTTCCAAAGGGTATTTCCTAATAGAGACTATAGAAAAACCTTGCTGAATTCACATCACTCTATTCGTAACCTAGAGAGGTGGAATGTTTAGATTGTGGTTTAAATGCTTAGTACATGTAAGAGCTTGAAAGATTAGTGGGAATAAAACATTAAATTTGGCATTGAAAACACAACTAAATATTACACATCTAATCAATTCACTAAAATGAAGGATTTAATAGAATATATTGGAATCTAAATAGAAATTCTCACTTTTGTTTCTCCAACCATGTGAGCTGGGTGGGGGTGGGGGAGGATTCATCACTCTCATTGGCCTGACCCTGCTGGAACAAACAGGTCTAGTTTTCTTTGTTCATTCATCCTAGTACTCGTTCTCTTTCAATAAACTACATGCAATTTCATTGTTACTTCCTCACTGTTATAGTTCAAAAGAATCTTAACTCAGTGCCTATCATGAAATGAGTGTAAAAATCATTACTTTATGGATATGGACATGATTAGAAAATATATCATATTTTTCATTCATACTAAGGCCATATGGAACTTGCATATTCAAAATGCAAAACATACCTTAACCTTTTGATTCTGAATATGAGACATAAGAAATACTATGAGTTCAAGACCAGCCTGGGATTCTGCTTTAAAAACTACACACAATGAATAAAGTTGAGAACAGCCCTAGATCGAGAGCTAGATTCTATTCCTTGGATATTCTGTTGATTGCTCTGTATAACCTTCATTGTAGTTACATTTTGAAAGTTCTAGTTTAATTGGTGTTGTGATACTGAGGTATCAAAGATATATTGATTAATAAGAGGAACTTACAGTTAGTCACTATTGCATATTTTCTAAAATAAAGTATTTCTGCAAAAAGCAAATTGTAATATTATTATGAATACAACTCAATGTTTTTACTGACTTTTAAGCAGGAGGGATTCAACATTATATAACAACATTACTGTGTCTACATTGAGTGGCACAAACCAACCAACGATACAAGGCTGGATTACTCTAGGGAAGGCAATGAATGCTGGAGAGGAGTTTAAAGTCCTTTTGACAGGAATGTCAAAAGAGCTTCTGACCTCTTACAACAGAATGTTAATAGCCTGTAGAACCTCAACCTTGACAGCACTAAAGAGAGTAGCTGTTAATCTCTGTTTGTAATAACCATAGTCAGAGGGGGAAAATAAGTATTTCCTCTTAAGCATGGGATAAGCATTGATTGTCTAAAAATTTCGGGAATGTTCTCTGTGTCTGAAAATCAGAGTAGAAAGAAGAAAGCAATGAATAAGGAATTGATTTAGATTTTTCTATTTGTTTGTTTGTTGCCATTTCTGAACTAAAGTACACAATTAAAATGGAATGTGATTTTCAGAGGCAATCAGTTCAGTAGTCCTATCTTATTAAAATGGCAGTATATGTGCTGTGCACAATTTACATGTGAATATTTTGCATCTATATGTGGACAATGATTATTCTAAGAATAGCATCTATGTTTTTCTTCTCCTTTTTTAAAAAGCAAATTATAAAAGAATCTTAGCTCAGGAGGCTGATCCTTCAGATCTAAAAGTGAATCTGTTCATTAGTTCTATGTTATTCAGGACTATAAAAAGGAGACGTTTTAACAATCCAGGCTCAATTAAGCATCAACTGCTACCCTGGCAGAAACCTGGCATGCATCTTGTTCTCCGGAAGTTTAGATGACGTTATTTACAATTTTTTTTCCCTTGGGGAGCGCCCTTTAAAATAAAAAAAGACTGGTTGCCATCATAACTTACATACTAGCCTCATAATTCTCTACCTGACAGCTCAACTGAACATCCCTCATTTAATTAGATGGCAATACACTGCGGCTTGAATGGCACCCACTCACAATTCTGCTTTCGAGGAACATGGGAAAGAAACATTTGTGAAATCATGCTATTGCAGCATCAACTCTTCCGAGATGAACACCGATAAAGGCACAGCAGACAGTTGAATAGCTCTAAAAATCTAATTGAAACATGACACTTTCTGTACAAGTGTTAAATTCACATTTATTTCTATCGTAATTATTATATTGTTGCTTTTAATATTATCCGTTGTTTTCCCTGAATACTTATACTTGCTCCATGGAAACTGTCCTTTTGTTTGCCAAAACAAACAGAAAGCCCTAACTGGCCCTTTGCACCATATAATATTCCTTCTTTTGTATACTGTGTAAACTAAGAGTAAGAGAATTTTAAATTTCAGTTAAATATTGCTAATGATTTATGCACCAAACGGCATTTGGAAAAGCTGCCTATAAACGCTTTTCCATCATTGGATTTTATGGCGGAGTCAAACACAGGGTTAAATTTTAGAAAGTAGTTAAATTCTTTCTATTTGCGCAGATTTTACTTATTGTTCTTTTCCTTTTAGTCTTACTTTAGTTCATTAGATGCAGTAATATCTCCCTTGTCTGTGACAATTTCCATTAATATCTCAAAGGCAGCTATTAAGTCTCATTACAACCAAAGATTATAGGAGGATAGTGTGCACGATCACAGGGAAGATAAAGACAATAGTCACATTTTCATTTATTTCTTTGTTCTTCACATGCAAATCAACGGAGAGTTCCTTTTCTTACCCTGCTTTTCTCCCTTTATACTTTCAAACCCTTTGCAAAAGGAGAAAACTGCACAGCTAAATAAATTCCAGTGTTTGGATTGTTTCATTTTCAAAAAGCAGAAAAGAAATGTGTCTGCTTTCAGAAATTTACCACGCCTATTATGCTTAAAATCCCATTGTCATGAAATTTACTAAAGCTGTGAGTTACACCATTTACATAAGTTATTCGTAAGAATTAACTCTAAGCTATAATGAAGCTAATTAGTGGTTGCTACATGAAGGCTTTATAAAGTGTTCATTATTACCAACAATAGTCCATCATTCCATCAAAATACTTAAAACATTAACTACCAGACAATTATCTAAACATTCCCATGAAAATTACATTTGAGTAAAATTCGATCAATTCCCTATGAAGTAAACTCTTTATGGGTTTTTTTCATTTAAAATGATACATTAACAATGATTACATTGATAAGCCTATTGCTATCCTTTTACTGTTAAAATGTTGATAATTAAATATCAGTATCAGATTAATACATTTCTACTTTTAAAATTCAAATAAAGTGTATAAATAGGTCACATTTCTACTATCTTTCTACAGTTCTTAATTTATCTGAAACACTATAATTCCATTCTGAAATTCTAGATGGATTGATAGAAAGATTTAAGTGATATAACTGAATACCTTTCTGGCCTATCAATAAAGTAATAGATTCAGTTATTGAAATTAATAAGAGGCAGAAACAAAATGCTTCATTTCATAGTCAACAGCACTAAGAAGGGCTCCAACACATGGTATTTTGCCTAGGAAATTAAATGTTAGTGCGACTCCTCAGTCTGCAAGTGCATGGTTTACTCGCCTCCTGTTTCTAAATAGTGAGTCTACATGGCCTACAAGGCTAGAGTTCTCCATCCCTGTCTCCCTCGCTATCTTTCAATTCCCTAGTTTGTCCTCATAACCAGCAGTCCTTGCAACTTTCAGACTTTTTATTCCTCTTAATTTTTTAAATGTAATTTCACTGGAGGGCAGTTGGCTTTAGCGGTTTGCCTTCCCAACCATACATGGCGTCATCTCGCAGGTATCAGCTGGTGTTTTCATCCCTCATCCAAAGATGCAGTCCAGAAGGTCTCTCCTCGCATTTTCATTAACACGGCTTCAGCTCAACATGCTCCTCTGTTCTATAGAAACTGCACATCACAATGCAAGACAGTTTGACTCAAATCATTGGAAACATTCACTGCTATGGTTCTTCTTCCTTATTTAATATTTAACAAGTCTTCCTACATCATAAGGTTTTCATCTTACCTTTGAATCTTCCCAGTTTCCGAGCTAGCGTTTCTCAACCTCCCTGGTGCTGTGACCCCCAGTGCAATTGCTCATGTAGTAGTCATACACCTCCAACCATTAAAATGTTTTATATGTCGATCATAACTTTAATTTTCCTACTGTTATAAATTGTAATGTAAATATCTGATATACAGGAGAACTCATATGCTACCCCCAAATGGGTCATGACCAACAGGTTGAGAACCACTGTTTTAATCTATCTTTTTATTATTGTGGCTTCCCTTACTTCTACAGTTGTATTTTCATTTCTCCAAGAAACAATTCTTTTTTCATTGAATGTATTGTGATTTTTTTTGTAGTTTCTTTGTTTTTGATTTATTTATTTCAGAGATGAGTTTATGTCTTACATCTACTTCTGTGAGGTATGATTTTTTTTGTTTTTTTAGAACTTTTAGGTGTTCTGTTAAGTTAGTTTCTTTAAATTAATTCATTTATGTATATCAAATGCTGCCCCCTCATGCCTCTTTCATGGCGACAAACTTCATATCCCCCCTCCCCTTCTGTTCTAAGAGGGCCAGGCCCACCTGGTTATCTCCCAACTCTAGAATATCAAGATTTTGCCAGGGCAGGTGCATTTTCTCTCATTGAGGCCAGACAAGGCATGCCAGTTAGAGAACAGATACCAAAGTCAGGCTATAGCTTTAGGAAGAATCTGTGCTCTGGTTTTTGAGGGGCCTACATGGAGACAGATCTACATGTTTGCTACATTTGTGCCAGGGCCCTCATTCAAGTCCATGTGTATTCTTTAGTTGGTGGCTGAGTCTCTGAGAGCTCCCAGAAGTCCAGGTTAGTTGATTCTGTTGGTCCTCCTGTGGGGTTCCAATTCTTTTCAGGGCCTTCAATCCTTTTCCCAAATCTTCCATAGGAATACTCAACCTCCATCAAATGTTTGGCTGTAGGCATTTGTGTCTATTTCAGTCAGTAGCTAGGTAGAGCCTCTCAGAGGACAGTTATGCCACTCTCCTGCTTTCAATCATAACAGAGTATAATTATTATGTCAGGGATTGGTGTTTGCACAAGGTATGGGATTAAAGCTGGCCTAGTTATTGGTTGGCCATTCCTTCAGACTCTGATCAATATTTGTTCCTCCATTTCTTTTAGACAGAACAAATTTGGGGTTGAAAGTTGAGGGTAAGGGTTTGATATCCTTATCACTTCATTAGCAGTCCTGCCTGGCTACAAGAGGTGGCTTCTTAGGGTTCCATGTCTCCATTGTTAGGTATCTTGGCTAAGATCGACCAATTGACACCTATGAACCTCTCCCATCTCAGGTCCCTGGGACTTCCTAAAGTTTTCCCCCAACCCCAAAAGTTGCAGAATTTCCCTCATTCTCCTTTCCCTTTGATTTTCTCTCCTGTCTTTCTGCACACTTGATTCTGCCCCCCGCCCAATTCCCTTCACTTTCATTCTCTTAGGCAAAACCCTTCTTCCCTGTGCCCCTTATGACAATTTTGCTCCCCTTTCTAGAATTCAGTAGAAATGAAGGCACAAAATACTCAAACTCTGAGATGCAAAGAAAGAAGTGTTAAGAGGAAAGTTCATAACACTAAGTGCCTTTATAAAGAAATTGGATAATTCTCATACTAACAAATCTAAAGATATAGAAAAAAAAGATATAGTAAAAGCAAACACACCCAAGATGAGTAGACACCAAGAAATAATCAATTCAGGAGTGAAATTAATCAATTAGAAACAAAGAAAACAATACAAATAATCAAAAAAAAGCAAGAACTGGTTCTTTGAGAAAAATCAATACAATAGACAAACCCTTACTCAAATTAAAAGGCACGGAGGCAGTATTCAAATTAACAAAATCAGAAATAAAAAGGGAAACATAACAAAAACTGAAGAAATTAAAAAATCATTACAACATACTTTAAAAGCCTATACTCCATAAAACTGGAAAATCTAAATGAAATGTTTGATTTTCTATACATACTACATACCAAGGTTAAATCAGGAGCAGATAAATCGTCTTAACAATCTTTTAATCCCCTAAGGAAGTAGAAGCAGTCATTAAAATTATCCAACTCCCCCTCCCAACAACAAATATCTAAGACCAGATGTTTTTAGTGAAGAACTCTACCAGTTTCAAAAGAAGAGCTAATAGCCATATTCCTCAAACTATTTCATGAAGTAGAAACAGAAGGAACACTATTTCATTCTATGAGGTCACAATTATACTGATACCTAAAATATTCAAAGATTCAACAAAGAAAGAGAATTTCAGACCAGTTTTGCTTATGAAGATTGATGCAAAAATACTCAATAAAATTCTTGCAAACAGAATCTAGGACAAATCAAAAACACATCAACCATGATCAAGTAGACTTCATTCCAGGAATGTAGCAGTAAGACAAGGAGATCAAGAAGATAAATATTGGAAAGGAAGAAGTCAAGGTATCACTGTTAGCACATGTATGATATGATAGTATATATAAGCTATCCCAAAAATTCGCCAAAGAACTCCTACACCTGATAAATAACTTCAAAAAAGTGGGTTAATATAAAATTAACTCAAAGAAATCAGTAGCCTTCCTTTTATACAAATGAAAACCAGTCAGACAAAAAATTATGGAAACAACACTCTTCAAATGGCCACACATAATAGAAAATTGCTTGGTGTAACTTGTTTGTCACTAACCAAACAAGTGACAGATTTGTATAACAAGAACTATAGTCACTGAAGAGAGAAATTGAAGAAGTTATCAGAAGATGGAAAAAAAACCTCTCTTGCTCTTTAATCTATGAGGGTGTTGGCTTTCTTTTGTTTCTGTTGTTGATGAAGTTAACATTTTATCTGTGGTGATCTGATAGAATACATGGGTTATTTCACTCTCCATGTGTCTGTTGAGGCTTCTTTGTGTCCAATTTTATGATCAATTTTGGAGAAGGTTCAAGGAGGTGTTAAAAGAACAAGATATATTCTTTTATTTTGAGGTGAAAGGTTGTGTCAGATTTATATCTGATAAATCTGTATCTGCTGACTTCCTTTGGTTCATAACATTGTTAATTTCATTGTTCCTCTGTGTAGTTTCAGTTATAATGAAATGTCCATTAGTAAGAGTAGATTGTTGAACTTATTGAATAAGTTTCAATGAGTGATTTGAGATTCAGTAAAATATCTTTTAGAATGTGGGTGTCCATTCATTAGATCTTCAGAATTGAGATATCATCTTGGGGGCCTTTTAGTTTGATTAATATGAAGTGTCCTTCTCCATCTCTTTTGATTATTTTTGGTCGAAACTTTACTTTATCAGATATTAGAAATGCTAATCGAGATTGTTAATTGGGTGTGATTGCTTGAAAAAACTTTTTCAGCCCTTTACACTGTGATCGTATCTTTGATTCTGAGGTGTGTTTTGTGTATGTAGCAGAATGATGGATCCTGTTTAAATATCCAGTCTGTTACCCTTTGTCTTTTTCTTGATGAATTGAGTTCATTGATGTTGAGAGATATTAGTGACCAATGATAGTTAGTTTCTGTTATTGATGTTGGAAATATTACTCTGTGTGTATGTGTGTGTGTGTGTGTGTGTGTGTGTGTGTGTGTGTGTGTGTGTAGAGAGAGAGAGAGAGAGAGAGGGAGAGAGAGAGATTGATTGATTTTACTGTGAGATGATTACTTTTTGTGTTTAGTTATCCTACTTGTGTTGGAGCCTTCCTGCTAGTATCCTCTTAGGGCTGGCTTAGTAGAAAGCCAGAACCAAACAGGTGAAGATATTGAACAAAACTGTCCAGGATTTAAAAATGGAAATAGAAAAAAATAAAGAAAGCACAAAGGGAGACAACCATGGAGATACACAAGCTAGGAAAGATATCAGGAGTCATAGACACAAGCAACACCAACAGAATACAGAAGATAAAAGAGAGAATCTCAGTAGCAGGGAATACCATAGAAAACATTGATAAAACCATCAAAAATAAAGCAAAATGCAAAAAGCTCTTAACCTAAACATCAAGGAAATCCAAGCCACAAGGAGAAGATTAAACCTAAGGAAAATAGGTATAGATGAGAGGGAAGATCCACAACTTAAAGGGCCAGTAAATATCTTCAACAAAATTATAGAAGAAAACTTCCCCAACATAAAGAAAGAGATGCCCATAAACATACAAGAAGCCTACAGAAATCCAAAGAGATTGGACCAAAGAAGAAATTCCTCCTGTCACATAAAAGTTGAAACTCCAAATGCACAAAACAAAGAAAGAATACAAAAAGCAGTAAGGGAAAAAAGTCAAGTAACATGTAAAGGCAAACCTATCAGAATTACACCAGACTTCTTACCAAAGATTATCACCAGAAGATCCTGGGCAGATGTCATACAGACCACAAGAGAACACAAAGGCCAGCCCAGGCTACTATATCCAGCAAAACCCACAATTAACATAGAGGGGAAAAACCAACATATTCCATGACAAAACCAAATTTACACAATATCTTTCCACAAATCCAACCGTACAAAGGATAACTTCAACAAAAGGAGGGAAATTACACGCTAGATAAAGCAAGAAAGTAATCTTCTTGCAATAAACAAACAAAAAAAGAGACAAACGTAAGCCAATTCCACCTCTAACAACAAAAATAACAAGAAAAAACAATCACTATTGCTTAATATCTTTTAACATCAATGAACCCAATTCCCCAGTAAAACAACATAGACTAACAAACAGGATATGTAAAAAGGACCCAACATTTTGCTGCATACAGAAAACACACCTCAGTGACAAAGACAGACACTACCTCAGAGTAAAAACCTAGAAAACAGTTTTCCAAGCAAATGGTCCCAAGAAACAAGCTGGAGTAGCCATTCTAATATGGAATAAAATCAATGTTCAAACAAAAGTTATCAGAAAAGATAAGGAAGAACACTTAATATTCATTAAAGAAAAAATTCTCAAGATGAACTCTCAATCCTGAATGTCTATGCTCCAAATACAAGGTCACCTATATTCATAAAATAAACTTAATAAAGCTCATATCACACATTGTACCTCATACAATAAGAGTGGGAATTTTCAACAGCCCCCTCTCATCAAGAGACAGATCATGGATCTAAACAGACCAAACAAGACATAGTGAAACTAACAGAAGTTATAAACCAAATGGATTTAACAGATATCTATAAAACATTTCTACCTAAAACAAAAGAGTATACCTTCATCTCAGTATTCATGGTACCTTCTCCAAAATTGAACATATAATCAGTCAGGAAACAGGCCTCAACAGATGCAAGAAGATAGATAATCCCATGTATCATATCAGATCACCATAGACTAAGGCTGGTCTTCAATAACAACAAAAACAGCAAAAAGCCCACATATACATGGAAGTTGAACAATGCTCTACTCAATGATAACTTGGTCAAGGAAGAAATAAAGAAAGAAATTAAAGACTTTTTAGAATTTAATGAAAATGAAGACACAGCATCCAAACTAATGGTACACAATGAGAGCAGTGCTCAGAGAAGATCTCATAGCTCTGGGTCTCCAAAAAGAAACAGGAGAGAGCATGTATTAGCAGTTTGACTGCACACATAAAAGCTCTAGGAAAAAAAGAGGCAAATATACTCCAGAGGAGTAGAAGGAAGGAAATAATCAAACTCAGAGCTGAAACCAAACACATAGAAACAAAAAGAACTATTCAAAGAATCAACAAAACCGGGAGCTGGTTCTTTGAGAAAATTAATAAGATAGATAAACTCTTAGCTAAACTAACCAGAGGGCACAGAGAATGTATCCAAATGAACAAAATCAGACATGAAAAGGGAGACATAAAAACAGGATCTGATGAAATTCAAAAGGTCTTCAGATCCTACTACAAATGTCTACATTCAATAAAACAGGAAAATGTGAAGGAAATGGATGATTTTCTAGACAGATACCAGGTACCAAAGTTAAATCAGAATCTGATAAACCATCTAAACAGTCCCATAATTCCTAAAGAAATAGAAGCAGTCATTAAAAGTCTCCCAAATAAAAGAAGTCCAAGACCAGATGGGTGTAGTGCAGAATTCTATCAGACCTTCATAGAAGACCTAATACCGAAAGGGCGGCGCAGATCTTCCTGGCTGCTGCCCCCGCAGAGAGCTGGTAGGCAGCACCCCACGAGCAAACTTGAGCCTCGGAACCACAGGTAAGACAAACCTTCCTGCTCCAAGCGACCTGCCTACTGAACTCAGGACACAGGCCCACAGGAACAGCTGAAGACCTGTAGATAGGAAAAACTACACGCCCGAAAGCAGAACACTCTGTTCCCATAACTGGCGGAAAGAAAACAGGAAAACAGGTCTACAGCACCCCTGACATACAGGCTTATAGGATTGTCAGAAATAGCAGAATAAAGTAACACTAGAGATAATCTGATGGCGAGAGGCAAACGCAGGAATCCAAGCAACAGAAACCAAGACTACATGGCATCATCAGAGCCCAATTCTCCCACCAAAGCAAACACAGAATATCCAAACACAACAGAAAAGCAAGATCTAGTTTCAAAATCATATTTGATCATGATGCTGGAGGACTTCAAGAAAGACGTGAAGAACTCCCTTAGAGAGAAACACAGGAAAACATTAATAAAACATTAGTAAGCCTACAGAGAGGAATCGCAAAAATCCCTGAAAGAATTCCAGGAAAACACAATCAAACAGTTGAAGGAATTAAAAATGGAAATAGAGGCAATCAAGAAAGAACACATGGAAACAACCCTGGATATAGAAAAACAAAAGAAGAGACAAGGAGCCGTAGATACAAGCTTCACCAACAGAATACAAGAGATAGAAGAGAGAATCTCAGGAGCAGAAGATTCCAAAGAAATCATCGACTCAACTGTCAAAGATAATGTAAAGCAGAAAAAGCTACTGGTCCAAAACATACAGGAAATCCAGGACTCAATGAGAAGATCAAACCTAAGGATAATAGGTATAGAAGAGAGTGAAGACTCCCAGCTCAAAGGACCAGTAAATATCTTCAAAAAAATCATAGAAGAAAACTTCCCTAACCTAAAGAAAGAGATACCCATAAGCATACAAGAAGCCTACAGAACTCCAAATAGATTGGACCAGAAAAGAAACTCCTCCTGTCACATAATAGTCAAAACACCAAACGCACAAAATAAAGAAAGAATATTAAAAGCAGTAAGGGAAAAAGGTCAAGTAACATATAAAGGCAGACCTATCAGAATCACACCAGACTTTTCGCCAGAAACTATGAAAGCCAGAAGATCCTGGACTGATGTCATACAGACCCTAAGAGAACACAAATGCCAGCCCAGGTTACTGTATCCTGCAAAACTCTCAATTAACATAGATGGAGAAACCAAGATATTCCATGACAAAACCAAATTTACACAATATTTTTCTACAAATCCAGCACTACAAAGGATAATAAATGGTAAAGCCCAACATAAGGAGGCAAGCTATACCCTAGAAGAAGCAAGAAACTAATCATCTTCGCAGCAAAAAAAAGAGAAGAAAAGCACACAAACATAACCTCATATCCAAATATGAATATAACAGGAAGCAATAATCACGATTCCTTTTAAGGAATAAATGGACAACATCAATGGTCTCAACTCCCCAATAAAAAGACATAGATTAACAAACTGGATACGCAACGAGGACCCTGCATTCTGCTGCCTACAGGAAACACACTTCAGAGACAAAGACAGATACTACGTCAAAGTGAAAGCCTGGAAAACAACTTTCCAAGCAAATGGTCGTAAGAAGCAAGCTGGAGAAGCCATTCTAATATCAAATAAAATCAATTTTCAACTAAAAGTCATCAAAAATGATAAGGAAGGACACTTCATATTCATCAAAGGAAAAATCCACCAAGATGAACTCTCATCCTAAATATCTATGCCCCAAATACAAGGGCATCTACATACGTAAAAGAAACCTTACTAAAGCTCAAAACACACATTGCACCTCACACAATAATAGTAGGAGATTTCAACACCCCACTCTCATCAATGGACAGATCATGGAAACAGAAATTAAACAGAGATGTAGACAGACTAAGAGAAGTCATGAACCAAATGGATTTAACAGATTTTTATAGAACATTCCATCCTAAAGCAAAAGGATATACCTTCTTCTCAGCTCCTCATGGTACTTTCTCCAAAATTGACCATATAATTGGTCAAAAAACAGGCCTCAACAGGTACAGAAAGATAGAAATAATCCCATGCGTGCTATCAGACCACCACGGCCTAAAGCTTCAATAACAATAAGGGAAGAATGCCCACATATACGTGGAAATTGAACAATGCTCTACTCAATGATAACCTGGTCAAGGAAGAAATAAAGAAAGAAATTAAAAACTTTTTAGAATTTAATGAAAATGAAGGTACAACATATCCAAACTTATGGGACACAATGAAAGCTGTGTTAAGAGGAAAACTCATAGCTCTGAGTGCCTGCAGAAAGAAACAGGAGAGAGCATATGTCACCAGCTTGACAGCACACCTAAAAGCTCTAGAACAAAAAGAAGCAAATACACTCAGGAGGAGTAGAAGTCAGGAAATAATCAAACTCAGAGCTGAAATCAACCAAGTAGAAACAAAAAGGACCATAGAAAGAATCAACAGAACCAAAAGTTGGTTCTTTGAGAAAATCAACAAGATAGATAAACCCTTAGCCAGACTAACGAGAGGACACAGAGTGTGTCCAAATTAACAAAATCAGAAATGAAAAGGGAGACATAACTACAGATTCAGAAGAAATTCAAAAAATCATCAGATCTTACTATAAAAGTCTGTATTCAACAAAACATGAAAATCTGCAGGAAATGGACAATTTCCTAGACAGATAGCAGGTACCAAAGTTAAATCAGGAACAGATAAACCAGTTAAACAACCCCATAACTCCTAAAGAAATAGAAGCCGTCATTAAAGGTCTCCCAACCAAAAAGAGCCCAGGTCCAGACGGGTTTAGTGCAGAATTCTATCAGACCTTCATAGAAGACCTCATACCAATACTATCCAAACTATTCCACAAAATTGAAACAGATGGAGCACTACCGAATTCCTCTTAGGAAACCACAATTACTCTTATATCTAAACCACACAAAGACCTAACAAAGAAAGAGAACTTCAGACCAATTTCCCTTATGAATATCGACGCAAAAATACTCAATAAAATTCTTGCAAACCGAATCCAAGAGCACATCAAAACAATCATCCACCATGATCGAGTAGGCTTCATCCCAGCATGGAGGGATGGTTTAATATACGGAAAACCATCAACGTGATCCATTATATAAACAAACTGAAAGAACAAAACCATATGATCATTTCATTAGATGCTGAGAAAACACTTGACAAAATTCAACACCCCTTCATGATAAAAGTCCTGGAAAGAATAGGAATTCAAGACCCATACCTGAACATAGTAAAAGCTATGTACAGCAAACCAGTTGCTAACATTAAACCAAATGGAGAGAAACTTGAAGCAATCCCACTAAAATCAGGGACTAGACAAGGCTGCCGACTCTCTCCCTACCTATTCAATATAGTTCTTGAAGTTCTAGCCAGAGCAATCAGACAACAAAAGGAGGTCAAGGGGATACAGATCAGAAAAGAAGAAGTCAAAATATCACTATTTGCAGATGATATGATAGTATATTTAAGTGATCCCAAAAGTTCCACCAGAGAACTACTAAAGCTGATAAACAACTTCAGCAAAGTAGCTGGGTATAAAATTAACTCAAATAAATCAGTAGCCTTCCTCTACACAAAAGAGAAACAAGTTGAGAAAGAAATTAGGGAAACGACACTCTTCATAATAGACCCAAATAATATAAAGTACCTCGGTGTGACTTTAACCAAGCAAGTAAAAGATCTGTACAATAAGAACTTCAAGACTCGGAAGAAAGAAATTGAAGAAGACCTCAGAAGATGGAAAGATCTCCCATGCTCATGGATTGGCAGGATTAATATAGTAAAAATGGCCATTTTACCAAAAGCGACCTACAAATTCAATGCAATTCCCATCAAAATACCAATCCATTTCTTCAAAGAGTTAGACAGAACAATTTGCAAATTCATCTGGAATAACAAAAAACCCAGGATAGCTAAAACTATCCTCAACAATAAAAAAAAGGACTTCAGGGGGAATCACTATCCCTGAACTCAAGCAGTATTACAGAGCAATAGTGATAAAAACTGCATGGTATTGGTACAGAGACAGACAGATAGACCAATGGGACAGAATTGAAGACCCAGAAATGAACCCACACACCTATGGGCACTTGATTTTTGACAAAGGAGCCAAAACCATCCAATGGAAAAAAGATAGCATTTTCAGCAAATGGTGCTGGTTCAACTGGAGGTCAACATGTAGAAGAATGCAGATCAATCCATGTTTATCACCCTGTACAAAGCTTAAGTCCAAGTGGATCAAGGACCTCCACATCAAACCAGATACACTCAAACTAATAGAAGAAAAACTAGGGCAGCATCTCGAGCACATGGGCACTGGAAAACATTTCCTGAACAAAACACCAATGGCTTATGCTCTAAGATCAAGAATTGACAAATGGGATTTCATTAAACTGCAAAGCTTCTGTAAGGCAAAGGTCACTGTGCTTAGGTCAAAACGGCAACCAACAGATTGGGAAAAGATCTTTACCAATCCTACAACAGATAGAGGCCTTATATCCAAAATATACAACGAACTCAAGAAGTTAGACCGCAGGGAGACAAATAATCCTATTAAAAAATGGGGTTCAGAGCTAAACAAAGAATTCACAGCTGAGGAATGCCATATGGCTGAGAAACACCTAAAGAAATGTTCGACATCTTTAGTCATAAGGGAAATGCAAATCAAAACAGCCCTGAGATTTCACCTCACACCAGTGAGAATGGCTAAGATCAAAAACTCAGGTGACAGCAAATGTTGGCGAGGATGTGGAGAAAGAGGAACACTCCTCCATTGTTGGTGGTATTGCAGACTGGTACAACCATTCTGGAAATCAGTCTGGAGGTTCCTCAGAAAATTGGACTTGAACTGCCTGAGGATCCAGCTATCCCTCTCTTGGGCATATACCCAAAAGATGCCCCAACATATAAAAAAGACACAAGCTCCACTATGTTCATAGCAGCCTGATCAAAATCTGAATGCTTTACTCCTTCTTTAAAAGGGGAACAAGAATACCCTTGGCAGGGAATAGAGAGGAAAAGATTAAAACAGAGACAGAAGGAATATCCATTCAGAGCCTGCCCCACATGTGACCAATACATATACAGCCACCCAATTAGACAAGATGGATGAAGCAAAGAAGTGCAGGCAGACAGGAGCCGGATGTAGATCTCTCCTGAGAGACACAGCCAGAATACAGCAAATACAGAGGTGAATGCCAGCAGCAAACCACTGAACTGAGAATAGGACCCCCGTTGAAGGAATCAGAGAAAGAACTGGAAAGCTTGAAGGGGCTGGAGACCCCATATGAACAACAATGCCAAGCAACCAGAGCTTCCAGGGACTAAGCCACTACCTAAAGACTATAAATGGACTGACCCTGGACTCTGATCTCATAGGTAGCAGTGAATATCCTAGTAAGATCACTAGTGTAAGGGGAAGCCCTGGGTCCTGCTAAGACTGAAGCCCCAGTGAACGTGATTGTTGGGGGGAGGGTGGCAATGGGAGGAGGATGGGGAGGGGAACACCCATAAAGAAGGGGAGGGGTAGAGGTTAGGGGGATGTTGTCCCGTAAACCGGGAAAGGGAATAACACTCGAAATGTAAAGAAGAAATACTCAAGTTAGTGAAGAAGAAGAAGAAGAAGAAGAAGAAGAAGAAGAAGAAGAAGAAGAAGAAGAAGAAGAAGAAGAAGAAGAAGAAGAAGAAGAAGAAGAAGAAGAAGAAGAAGAAGAAGAAGAAGAAGAAGAAGAAGACCTAATACCAATACGGTCCAAACTATTCCACAAAATAGAAACAGACAGAGCACTACCCAATTCCTTCTATGAAGCTACAATTATGCTTATACGTAAATCACACAGAGACCCAACAAGGAAAGAGAACTTCATAACAATCTCTCCGATGAATATGGCTGCAAAAATACTCATTAAAATTCTTGCAAACCAAATTTAAGAACACATTAAAACAATCATCCATCACGATCAAGTAGGCTTCATCCCAAAGGTACAGGGATGGTTCATCATATGGAAATCCATCAACATAATTCACTATATAAACAAACTCAAAGAAAAAAAAACATACAATCATCTCATTAGATGCCAAGAAAACATTTGACAAAATTCAACACCACAGCATATTAAAAGACTTGGAAAGATCAGAGATTCAAGTCCCACATCTAAATATAACAAAAGCAATATACAGCAAACCAGTAGCCAACATCAAATTAAATTGAGAGAAACTTGAACAATCACACTAAAATCAGGGATACACAATGCTGCCCACTTTTTCCCTATTTATTCAATATAGTACTTGAAGTACTAACCAGAGCAATTAGACAACAAAAAGAGGTCAAAGGGTTGCAAATTGGAAAGGAAGAAGTCAAAATATCACTATTTGCAGATGATACGATAGCATATTTAAGTGATCCCAAAAATTCCACCAGAGAACCCCTAATGCTAACAAACAACTTCAGCAAAGTGTCTGAGTATAAAATTAACTCAAACAAATCAGTTGCCTTCCTCTACTCAAAGGATAAACAGGCTGAGAAAGAAATTAGTGAAATGACACCCTTCACAATAGTCACAAAAAATATAAAATACCTTGGTGTGACTCTAACCAAACAAAAAAAAAAAAGAAAGATCCATAATGCAAGAACTTCAAGTCTCTGAAGAAAGAAATTGAAGAAGATCTCAGAAGATGGAAAGATCTCTCATGCTCATCGATTGTCAGGATTAATATAGTAAAAATGGCCATCTTGCCAAAAGCAATCCACAGATTCAATGTAATCCCTATCAAAATTCCAACTTGATTCTTCATAGAATTAGAAAGAGAATTTGCAAATTCATTTTGTAAAACAAAAAGCCTAGGATAGCTAAAACCATTTTCAAGAATAAAACAAGTTCTGGGAAATTATCATCCCTAACTTCAAGCAGTATTATAGAGAAATCATCCTAAAAACTGTATGGTATTGGTACAGACACAGGCAGGTAGATCAGTGGAATAGTATTGAAGACCCAGAAATGAACCCACACACCTATGGTCACTTGATCTTTGACAAAGGAGCTAAAACTATCCGATAGATAAAAGATAGCATTTTCAACGAATGAAGCTGGTTCAACTGGAGGTCAGCATGTAGAAGAATGCAAATTGACCTATTCTTATCACCTTGTACAAAGCTTAAATCCAAGTGGATCAAAGACCTCCATATAAAATCAAATACACTGAAACTAATGAAAGAGTATGTAGGGAAGAACCTGGAACACATAGATCGGCATGGGAAATTTTCCTGAACAGAACATCAACGGCTTAAGCTCTAAGACCAAAAAACAACAAGTAAGACCTCATAAAATTGCAAAGCTTCTGTAAGGAAAAGGACATTGTCAATAGAACAACACAGCAACTAACGGGTTGGGAAAAGGTGTTTACCTATTCTATATCCAATAGAGAACTAAAATCTAATGTATACCAAGAACTCATTAAGTTATAAACCAAAGAATCAAATAATTCTATTAAAATTGGGGTAAAGAGCTCAATGAAGTATTCTCATCTGAGGAAACTTCAATGGCTGTGAAGCACCTAAAGAAATGTTCAACATCCTTAGTTATCAGGGAAATGCAAATCATATCAAACTGAGATTCCATCTCATACCAGTCAGTATAGCTAAGATAAAAAACTCAGGTGACAGCAAATGCTGATGAGGATGTAGAGGAAGGAACACTCCTCCATTGTTGGTGTGATTACAAACTAGTGCAACCACTCTTGAAATCAGTTCCTCAGAAAACTGGACATAGTACTACCTGAGGACATAGCTACACTCCTGGGCATACACCCAGTAGATGCTCCAACATATAACAAGGGCACATGTTCCACTATGTTCATGGAAGCCTTATAATAACCATAAGCTGGAAAGAACCCAGATGTCCTTCGATGGAGGAATGGATACAGAAAATGTGCTACATTTATAGAATTGAGCTGTACTCAGTTATTAAAAACAATAACTTCTTGAAATTCTTAGGCAAATTGATGGAACTAGAAAATATCATCCTGAGTGAAGTAACGCAGTCACAAAAGAATACACATGGTATGCACTCACTGGTAAGTGGATATGAGCCCAAATGCTTGCAATACCTAAGAAAAAATTCACAGATCATTTGGAGCTCAAGAACAAGGAAGACCAAAATGTGGATTCTTCTTTCCTTCTGAGAAGGGGGAACATAATACTCATGGGAGGAAATACAGGGACAAAGAGTTGAGCAGGGACTGAAAAACAGGTCATCCAGAGACTGCCTCACTTGGGGATCCATTCCATAGCAGCTACCAAACCCAGTCACTATTGCTGATGCCAAGAAGTGCTTGCTGACAGGGGCCAGATATGGGTGTCTCCTGAGAGGCTCTGCCAGAGCCTTACTGATACAGATGAGTATGGTTGCAGCTAACCTTGGACTGAACACGGGGACTCCAGTTAAGCATTTAGGGAAAGGACTGAAGGAGCTGAAGGGGTTTGCAACACCATAGGAAAAACAACAATATCAGCTACCTAGACCCCACGAGAGCTCCCAGGAACTAAACCACCAATTAATGTGTACACATGGAGGGACCTATGACTCCAGTGACTTATGCAGCAGAGGATGGCATTGTATAGCATCAGTAGGAGGAAAAGCACTTGGTCCTGTGAAGGCTCATTTCTGCAATGTAGGGGAAGGCCAGGGTGTTGAGGTTGAAGTGGGTTGATGGGAGTGGGAGCATCCTCATAGGAGGAGGAGGAGAGGGTAGGGGATGAGAGGAAAGGGGAGAACATTTGAAATGTAAATACATAAAATATCCAAGAAAAAGAAAAAATACATTTTTATTTCTTTTGGGGTATTGTGATACACTGAAAGTGATATATACTTCCAATGTGTGGCAAATAAACTAGTTGTATAATTTCTTCTTGAGAGTTCTTTTATCTTCTTGATTGCTTTCTACAGCTCTTTGTATTTCACAATCCACAGCATGATAATTACATATCCAGGTAAAGACTGATTGTAATGTAGATTATGCTGAGATATGTATCATTTCATACATAATAAGTACCAAAATCTTATTTTCTCTAATTAGATAATGTCTCTTTGCTTCCCTATTCTATTAATCTCTTCCCAATATTTTCAGAATTTATTATTATAAATAAAAATTATTATAAATTTTATAATTTTTAAATTTATAATTTTATAATTTATCCTGCTGTCTCACCCCTGTACAATTAGCTCAACACCAGAGACTTCCAATCTACTGTTCATCATTCATCATATTTATTTCAATATTTTAATTATCTTGTTCTTATCATTTGTATAATTTTTCTGGACTCTTTCTAAAATTTCACAATGACTTTTCCAGTTTCATTGGATATACATTATAGTTTGTCTAAATTTCATAACTGAGTACTCCTAGCACCACAATAGTTTGAAAAATCCAATATCCAAAAATATGTATGTTTACTTGTAGAATTCCTCCTTATACCAAACCTGAATTTAGAAAAGCATCTCACTCTGAATGTTCAGATACTTTAGCAATCATATTGTCTTCAGACATGATTCTTTACTCTAGAAGACACTTGAGTTTCTCTTTCCAGTCCCTTGGTAACACTAGCATGCATAAGTACATGTAAATCTCTGTGTTAAGGTAATTATTTAACCATTCACATGAGAGACCTTTGGGGTACATGTCTGCACAATGTCTAGCTAATATTACAACCTCATGTGTAATTTTCTACCTTCTCTTTCCCTCAGAGACAAAAAATCTTTACTACATAAAGTGGTGAGACAATCTCACCTGGCTTTCATGTTTGCAAGCATGAGACAGCTTTCTAGGGTCTATATTAAACAGGTAAATTTAATTTCCACTTTGAATAGGGTCCTCCTTTCTCTAGGAGACCTTGGGAAACACATTCTAACTTCTTACACCTTCCTCTGACACCTTAAACACAGGAAAAGTAAAGCATTCTCACCGCTCTGCATTCTCTTCTTGCACATTCTAGCCTAATTGTATCTTTTTAATGTATTTATTATTTTGATACTGGTAAGAATACGATTAGCAACACAATTGCCATCATGTGTTACAGTTTTAACTAGAAGACATTTGTTCCAATACCCAAGGAGTTTTAAAAAATTACTCTGGTATTGAGGTAAACGTTTAATTGTTAGCTTCTTGCCACAAAGCTTGAGGACCTGAGGTGAATCCCAAGCACATACAGAACAAAATGACCATGCTTAAGTACTTGCAACTCCCACACTGGGGAGGTAGAGACAGGAGAGTCTGGGGTTCAGTGGATGGCCATCCTACTCTAATCAGTGAGCTTCAGGAAAATGCAAAGTTTGTTTCAAACAATGATAACAGAGCCTGAGCTGAAACATGCAAGGCTGCTCTCTGGTTTCTACATACACATGTACACACATGCACGTACACCCACATATACACAAGCCTACACATAAAGATCTACATAAAAACTTTCTGGGATGAAAGGAGAATTTTTGATTCCTAACCTGGAACACAGATACCATAAGAGAAAATAACTGATGAATTTGATTTTTACAAATTTTGAAATGCAAATTTTAAAAAGAAAGACTAAATATAAACTACACTTCATGACGAACAGTTTATAATGCAGAACATTTTAGATTTATTTGTATATGAACATAATATAAGCATGTTCATGCACATATGTTATATGTACAAAGTACTTAAAATTAAGTGCTTATGGATAAATAATATTTTCAAAGTTGCATAGACTAAACAAAGAATGAATGGCAAAAATTCAATGCCCAGTAGTCCTTAAATGCTTAGTAGATTTCCCCATTACTAGTTGTAATTAAATGTGTATATATAAACAGTACAATGTCAATTTTAAAATTAGAAAGCCATTTCTTTTTATGTTATTTCAGACATAAGCACTTGGATAAAATCACACTAATGAAACTTTAAAGAATGATGCCAAGAAGCTTGCTGATAGGATTCTGACATGGATGTCTCCTGAGAAGCTTGGCTAGAACTTTACCAATAACGATGCGAATGCTTGCAGCCAACCATCAGACTGAGCACAGGAACTCCAATGGAGGAGTTAGGGAAAGGACAGAAGGAGCTAAAGGAGTTTTCAACCCCATAGGAAGAACAACAATATCAACCAGTCAGACTGCCCAGAGCTCCTAGAGACTAAACCAGCAACCAAATACACATGGAGGGACCCATGGCTCCAGCTGCATATATAGCAGAGGATGGCATTGTCTGGCATCAATGAGAGGGGAAGGAAGCCCTTGGTCCTGTGAAGGCTTAATGACCCAGCTTAGAGGAATGCTAGGGCAGTGAGATGCGAGAGGGGAGTGGGTGGAGGAAGAGTCTCATAGTAGCAGGGGGAGTGGGATAGGGGATTTTTGGAGGGGAAACCGGGAAGGTGGATAACATTCGAAATGTAAATAAACAAAAGAGAAAAAATATCAATTTTAAAGTACACTGAAACATCACCAAGCTTCTTTACCTTTAAAAATATATCTTAAAGCTATGTACAGAAGGATTAGTGCACATAAGTGTTTACTGGGAAGAACTTAAACGACTCAGGTACAAAGTCTACTGCAGTACTCTCTATGAAAGCTTCTCTGGAAGCTCATATATTCGTGTTCAAACATAATAATTACCCAAGGTCGATTGAATGTTACATTTCTTTAAAAAAACAGGAGACACGTGAACTCAGTAGCTTCATTTTGAAAATACTTGGAAAAGATGATGGAAAACACCTAATAATAAAAATGTATGACACAGGAAGAGATTATCTTCATGGTCAAGAACATATATTACTGTTGCAGAGGACCTGGCTTAGAGTCTCAGCACCCATATCACAAAGCTTAGAACCACCTGTGACTCCACGCCTAAGGAATCGGGCATTGCTTGCTTCCATGTTCCTCAGTACACACATATACAAACAAAGAAACATACATGTAATTACAAATAAAATAACCCTTAACAAATATATATGTCAGTCAGAACAGTCAACTAGTGGAGGAAAGACTGCTATCCCTATAACCTGTCTGTAATTTGGAAATGTTTTCTATCATATATATATATATATATATATATATATATATATCAGTGTATTCTAATATTTATGTGCATTGATTCTTGGTATAATTTTAAAACAACAATAATACCAAAAGTAAAACTTGGTAAATTATAATACTTTTTCATCTTCTGTAATTTTTACTTTCAAGTAAGCATGATTTTAAACATTACTTGAACCAAGAAATCTTATGCACTGCTGTGCTTACTGGAGGACAGTGTTTTAATAAAATATCTGGTGATTTCAGTCTGTCTAAACAAACAAAACTAAAAACCAAACATCAACAAAAACTCTATTCATGTTTTCTTCAGCCTGTGTTATAACTGTGTTTTTTGAACTATAAATGATGAAGAAATAAATTAAACATGAAAGGAAGTAGAAAGAAAAATTAACTGAAAAACTATAATTCTGACCTCATGAAGCAATGTGTAATCAGAGATTAATTATGAATTGATTAAGAAAATTAAATTTTAAACTTAATGTAAAATTAAGAAAAATAATTAACTGTATTGATTAATTAATATAGTCAGTAGCCTGGCTGATGCACTATGTTAAAGTTTTACGTGTAACATCTTCATTCTGAAATATTACAAAATCCTGACGTCTAATTGTATAACATGATCATACAAAATAGTCAGCCTCTCATCAAATATATCCTTTCTTTCTCTCCCTTCCCCTTTCCTCTCTCTTCCTCTCCACCTCTCTTTCTTGTCTTCTCTACTTATGAGAAGACAAATCTTCTAAACTAAAATATTCTACTACATCCGTTAGTTGTATATACGGTAACACGAGGCACTCTAGCAAAATTTGATTTGTTATTATTAAATAACTGTTCTTTGTCCATTTATAATCATAAACATATGTAATTTTATATACTCAGAAATTGTCTCCTCTTTTTTAATTGCATCTAGTTATTTCTCATGAGTCTTCATATGAAAGTTAATAGCTTTGTGACAATTCAATTGCATGCAAGAACAAAAACCATTTAAAACTTAATAATCATTACTTGGTTTAGGAAAGTTTTAAAACAATAAGCAGATATCCACATAGGAAAAAAATCCTTATTCTAATAAAGGCTCAAGAGAAATAGGCAGTCCCAGGGATGAGCTAACCTAACAGCTGCCCAATCCAAGTTATTAGCTATTTAAGAGCAGATTGCCCTAACCCTTGACAAGGTAATTTCTCATTCAGACATGCTTGCATCTAAAACCATAGCATAGTGGGAATTACTTGACAGCATGGAAACAACTTATTTCTTATGGGTTCTTCAGACTTTGCATGGTCATGAACCCCTAGAGTTTGCAAAGCAAATGAACATCCAGGAGTTGAAAAAGATTATTTAGCTTAACTTTTTGTATAATCTATTTTTTGCTGATCTCAAATATTTGTAATAATCTAATTGTGTATATCTATTCTATACTTCATGATTATTGTCAACAATGTAGTTTGTTCTTTCTCAATATAGTCAAAAATGCAATGCAGTAGACAAATTCATAAACAGACGAATTCGTTCATTGACTATGAATGAGTGGGTACTTGAAGACATTAAAGGACATTAATAATACCCTTTTTTAGTCAGTATATAATAAAGAAAAGCAAACATGATACACTGTAATGTAGGAATTGTATACTTCTATATACTCGTAATTAAGCAGAAAATAAAAACATTGTTAAATTTTTAACATCTTTTTACTAAATAAAATGTTTATGAATGAGGTTCATTGAGACTTTATCAAAAAGGTGAAATTAATTCAAGAAAAGTTTTAAACTGACACACGGAAGGAATGTGTTTTTTTAAGTCATGCTTAATTACTTCTAGTGTTATTGAGAATTTATTTATTTTTATGTTTATTCAGTACTTCATGGCACAGTCCTTACCTATTTAGCTAGATAGGGGCTTTAAACTAATGAAAATGACTTTTTTGCCTATAGTTGCATACCAGTAATTTTACAGAAATCTTTACTTTTAGTTAGAAGGAACATTTGAAAGGTAAATATCTGAAATTATAAGTCAAAATAAAACCAAAGCATGAAACCTTCTCCCTATATTGAAACTATCTTGATGGCATTGGCTTTCTTCCTGCCCCTGCTTGTTTGCCATAACTTCATTTCAAAGTATCCTCGTGTCTAAGCTGGATGTCTGCTACTGTTCAAACCAGTAAGCCTGGAATATGTAACCTTTCTCTTAATTTTTCGTATGTTATAATAAATCATGAGTAGCATATGAGGAAAGATATCTCTGGTACCAAATGCAAGTGAGAAAAGCTCAGATAAAAGAAATGTAACATGTTCAAATAAGAATATCACAAAGAAAACACCTATGCATATGTTTCTCCTTTTGAATGTCTCCTCTTCTGCTATAAAAGTACACTTAATAGTGAATCTTGGATTTTATTTTAAGATTTAAAAACCTTAGTGCTTATGATGGCTTTCAACAAATTCATAAAGGAAAAAGATAAATTTTTAAAATAACTTGATATCAAAGGAATCACTTTTTTTTAATTTTGAAAAGTTTTAAATTTGCGCAAGCCTGAAAAACTATTTTTAGCTCGGTATTATGTGACTAGTTTATGTTAAGATTCAATTAAACTTTCTTGTATACAGAAGAAAAGAAAGTGAGTAGCTTTCTCTACAGATTCAGTGTTTATCTCGCTTCACTAAGAATCCACACTGGGACCATGATGGCCTAATGCTCACCCAGCACATTGTTCCTGTTTTCTCCGGTGTCTATAACATATTCACAGTTTGTAATATTAGACTTCTAGTATCACGATAAACTAGGAATGTTTCACATATGTGAAACTAATACTTTAGAGACTATTGGGAAATAAAAGAAGCCAGGGCTTTATCAGGCAAGGAGCCTATGAGAGACATTTTAGACGTAAGCAATTGATTAAGTTTTAGAAGGTTTGTATATGATGCATTGTTCTCGAGGACTTCTATTAGAGCTTTCGTCTCACGGTACAACAGACAATTTTCTGTTTATCACGTATATGTTGGTCCTAAGAAGGGCCTTTTATAGACCACGTTGAAATTGTGAGGGTTTTGATTGTGACCTTTCATAAGGAGAGAAAACAATAAAGCTGATTTTTTTTTTCAAGCCAGGAGAGGAGCACACTGATTGATGCATGCCTGCAGATAACAGTCAACCTGACTGGATCTTACTTCAGGATCTCCACACAGACAGGTCTTTGTTACTGTGACTTGTGCCAATAGCTTTTAACTCTTCAGAGGAACAAAGACAAAATCAGCAGCAAAGTAGCTAAAACCTTTTCTGGGAATTCCCAAAATTTCTACCACTGAAAAGTATTTCGATCTGCATACATATACACACACACAAATTAAAAAATAATCCTTTGGAGAGAAAAGACTACATAGTAATGTCTCTGATATCTGTGGAAAATAAATCACTGTATAAAAAGAATTGTTTAAAAAATGGAGAAGGAATAAAAAACTAAATACATTTCTTCGTTTCTTTTCAACAGATATTTCAGTAATTACATTTTTAACAGAACTCCTATTTTGAGTGCCATCATAATTTTTACTCATTAGAACATGCTATGAATTAGTGATAATTGCACTAGTTTAATGTCATGTCACTATAAAGTCAAGCCCATTTAATAGTTCTCTGAGAAACTCACTTCCTCAGGAAATACTGTACACCACTCTACAAGCTAAAGACCTAGTTTCTTTGCAACCAAAGAAAACTAATGAAGAAAAGTGATACTTAGTAATTAGGAAAATTTAATTTCATTGTTTCTTTTGCTTGATAGCTGAGCCACTCTATGCAGGAATGGCTAGGATACCACAGGACAAGAAAGAGTGAGTGCTATTATTTGGTCCCATGCACATGTTGCCAGTGACAAGAGATTTTCAGACATTTTTAGAAAGTGGCACGTGGGAGATTAAAACATTAAAATATGAGTATATTGGCTGCTTTTTACAGCAAATAAGCCATTAATTGAAATTAAACAATTCAAGGGTAAATTCAGTTAAAGAGCTTATTAGATTAAATAATTACTATTTGCACTATATCTCTATGAATGCCCATTTTATATATGTATATGTGCAGTTACATATATACATATGTATGTATAGACATATATTTGTATATGAATATGTACATATGTATACATTTCTAAATTCACAAATAAAAAATAACCTGATCTGCCTATACAATGTCATTTACATTATATGATGTCAGAGTTGATCATTCGTATTAGATGGGAGACTTAACTGGGAAAGTTTATTTCTTCTCCTCTCAATATCCCTTAGTGGTCTGTAGCTCTTTGGCAATGGTTGAGGCCCTATGAACTTTCCCCTGTATGTACAAAGGTAAATGTTCAGAATATGTTCAGGGACTGTGCTCACTTAGCAAAGTGGTGATTGTAGGTTCTCCTCCAGGATGCGTGATTTCACTAGCCTTGAATAGTTGACTAGGTTTCAAGCACCAGCAAAATACTATTACTGAGTGAACCTTATCTTATGCCCATTGAGAGAGATGCTGGTTATCGGCCTGGTATCTATTCTACACTCTTATTGTGCCCTGATGGCCACTAATAGGCACGATAGCTGGGAATGACTATTGGTTAGTTTGCTCCTTTTGGAAGATTGAATGGCTCCTTTGAGTTCAATGAGGGCTAGTCCTTAGAGAGGGGGCTTTCAGATTAGTTCAAGCTCAGGGGCCTCTGGGTTCTGTGTTGAAAGTACATGGTTATCCTCAGCCATCTGGATTTGCCTTATGTCTCTGGGACGGCTTCAAAAGCAACACTAATAGCCTACTATATTTTGGGAACTTCTTGGAGAACCAGGACCAAGAACTCAAAAAGGGTTTCTCAGGATTGGTACTGGGATTTTGTTAAATAGTCTAGTACAGAGCCTTGTCCGCATAGGTTGAGTAAATTCAACTTAAACTCTTTATGGCTGTTCATAGACATATATGCTATTGTACATAATTTTCAATAGATAAATAGATGTATCACCAGTTTTTCAGACATCCTTACTGTAATTTTATCTTCTTTCCTCCCTCTGTCCTTCTATGTACCACCCTCTCAACTATTTCATATTTTCATTTTCCCCCTCAAGCCTTTTTTTCCCTTACTGTTTGTATATTCCCCACCCCCATGTGGTCGCTACCCTCATATGACAGTCTACCTGGTTTTCTGGCAGGAGTGTCTTGTGGGTTAGCAGGAATGAAACAACCAAGTGGGAGGAGAGAGGTTAAGAGAAGATGGACTGGAAATCCACAGGAACTGTGAAGGATGGGGAAGGAAGGCTGCAGCTGGTGTTCTGTTGCAACATTGGGAATGAGACTTGGGGATTGAATCTGGGGGAACGGGAGGGCACATCATTACCCACCCATTAAAGGCCATTTATGTTCCTTGTATTCCCTAGCTACTGTAAAGAGAGATGCGATGAACATGGCAGAACAATTATCCGTGGAATAGGATGTTAAATCCTTTGGGCATATACACAAGGATTGATATTACTGCATCATATAGTAAGTGGATTGACTTTTGGCTTTCTGTGGATTCTAAATACTGATTTCCAGAGTAGCTGGATCCAGTTGTAACCCACTAAGAACAAATGAGGCTTTCTTTTGTTTTAACAGAATACTTTTAGTGAACCTAAGACTTAACAGGATACGATTGCTGGCCTGTAAAGTCCACGGATGTACCCATATCCACCCTGCAACACAGGGGGATGATGACCTGTACTCCTGCCATATATGGGGTTATAAGGATGCTGAAAAAGTGAACCAAGGTTTGCTTTCACCAACACTGCTATTGCCAATTATGCCATTTCCATGCCCCGGTCCTCATTTTATGTGTAAATCTCTCTCTCTCTCTCTCTCTCTCTCTCTCTCTCTCTCTCTCTCTCTCTCTCTCTCTCTGTGTGTGTGTGTGTGTGTGTGTGTGTGTGTGTGTGTAAAACATACATTCAAATCGGCAAGTGATATTATCCAACTTTAGCAGGCAAGGTGCTAGCAAATGTCTTAAATTCCCAAATCACCATCATTTACATGGAATGCTGGCATTTGTGAGCTTTGAATCTGACTATTCACAATCAATTAGTCAAGAAAAAAAAAAAACAAAAACTCATGAACCTCAACCTTACAAAAGAGAAGACTTATGGAAAAGGGAAAAAATATAATCAAAATATACTGTATGAAATTCTCAGAGAATGGAAAAAACATAAACACTGAATTGTTTTGAAAAGTAACAATTATCCTTATTAATAATAGTTTATGAATACTATTTGATAATCAATCAGAAAGAAATTAAAATCATACTAGGATAGATTGCACATGTATAATCTGTAGTCATGATTAAATCTCAGTTGTATGTATTTGTATACAAAAGTCATTTAAAACTGTACACAAACATACTGATTCCATGCCACATACATAGACAGATTATAAATACATAATCAAAAATTTTCATGGTATTAAGAAAGACCATATCTGAATTCAGGCAGCCTATCTAGCTTTATCGTCAATTTTTTTGTTTGTTTTTAACTCTTTTGGAAATTCATACATTGTATTGAGGCCATATCCAATGCCCTTCATCTACTCCCAGATTGACTCAAGGACAGTCAGCAATGTTAACTCATTCCTAAAAACTTAAAATATATTTGTAAGCCAATAATATTACTATTTTCAACTCATTCACTTAAATTATTTTGGATAGATTGTTTCTAATATATCAATCAGCCTATCAAATAATAACAATAATAATAATATAGTAATAATAATAATAATAATAATAATAGACTGCACCCTACAGAATTTGTGAATATAATATGTCCAAATGCATGATCATTGACCATAGCCTTTTCCTAGAAATTTATTCCATATTAACAAAATTGTCTGCATAGTCAAAATACTACAGATGATTTCACTAAGTTTTCAAAGTGGGCAAAAGTCTAAAAGTAGCAAGAGTTGAAAAGAGAAAAAAGCTATAGGATAAGATTCTTAAACTTATAAGCCTGTGCATCTGTAACTTATGTATTTCTAATAAATATGTTTCCTAAACTTCACTAATGAAAGACTAATTTTAAAAATGGTGGATAGCGTACATGTCAGTTCACGATGGTTTCTTACAGGTTGTGCTCCCCTAAGATGGGTCACATACAGCACTAATTACAAACTGTATTATATGCTTATAATATAGGATTCTTTCTTCAGATGAAGAGACAAAGGGATTATCTATTATAAAATTATAGTGCTTCAGTTATTACAGGTTCATCAGATCATCTGTCAATCAAAAATTTAAAACTTACTGAAGTATCAGAAAAAATCAGAATATTGTGAAGAATGCTCTGCTTATATAAAACCCACTTTCTATTTCCCCTGGATACTGTTATAAGAGTATATTTTCCTCTGGTAAGACTCACATTTGCCCTTTGATGGAGAACACCCCCTCCAAGCTTTTCCTAAACTCTCCGGAAACTCTTGACATGAAAAGTGTATCTTATGATCATACCTGCGCCTCCCTTTCCCAAACCTGAGTGTTTGAAATCTCCTCACTCTCAGGCTGAGTGTGGGGGGAAAAACGGAGGAAAACGAACAATGACAAGCACAAAGCATTTGGAGAAAATAAATTATGCTTTACAAAATGTCAGCAAACTGTTATTGGAAATGAACATTTTTTAAACTGCTTCTGAGCTCTAACCTCAATCATCCACACTTTGGCTGACTGGCCCATTCTGCAACTGTAAAACTCAGCATGCCACCTTGGTTTCATTTAATTATTACAAGCAAATACCTCTGGGAGGTAGTAGTTTTACAAACATCTATTTTCTATATCATGTACACTATTTTCTCCCTTAACAATAGACTGCTTCCTAATAAGCTGTTTTGACAGTAGTTACATATAAATACTGTGTTAAATATTTTTAGTCAGGAGAGAGTATGGACACATGGGTACAGTGGTGTGGGTCTTGCCTAATTATATGCATTATACGGTTTGCTATTGTTGGAAACCATCTTCTATTCATTTAATAAGGCTTTTGCAAATTGGCAGATAGCATTTGGGCTAAAATACACACAGGATACTTGCAATGAAAAAGGTAAAAAAAAAAAAAAGATCTCCTCTGCCTTTTCTCTAGTGTAGAGCAATTTGTCAAGTAATTAGCCAACCTAATTAAATTTTTGTAGCACTAATCAAACGAATATGCTAAAATTTTCTTTGCACAGCCAGTTTGCTGTCTGCTTGCATTTAACTTGATGGTTTGAAAGGGGCCTACTCTGTCTGCCACTCCACTTAATAACCTAATTTGCATTTTATATTGGTAAATCAAATTAAGCACCAGTGGCTTTTAGTATGATTGACTGTGGTCAGGCCTTTTCAGACGGGACTTTTTCACAGAAAATTAGGCACATTTTAATATGACTGGGGCTGTGCTTTCTGTGTTCAGCAAACTGCATTCACTCAGCTAATTAAAAGTGCCTGCCTCCTCCACCCCTCCGGATGATAGATTTATCCAGCTGGTGTGTCCATTTTCTTTTGTACAATTTCTTGATGGAAGTACTTTTTTTTCCCTTAAATGTAAGATTGTCTAAGCGACACTTTAAACCTATTTGCATGAAACATATTAGCAATACTTTGTTACAACTGATGGCTTTGAGAAGTAGAAGCAACTGCAGCCAAACGCAGGTCCACAAAAGAGGTGGCCCATTTTAGTTTTATTACCAAGCAGCGTCAAACCTGGAAGTCTCTGTTCTTATCCTGTAGCGTCTGATTCTTCTGATGAATGATTCCAAATGCTAATGGGAGGGAAATTTCTTACACTGTTTATTTATTTAGTTAATTAATTGTAAAAGAAATTACATTGTTAATGAGGAAAACTAAAATAAGTACAAACTTAAGAACCACTCGGGCCAGTGCGAGACTCACAAGCTGATGATGACGCGTTGCCAGGCTGAAACCTATGGTCCATCTCAGGCAAAATTGGTGGAAAAATGACTCCAACAAAAATGACTCCTCTCCCTTCAAGTGGGTGTTATGACGCATAATGCAAATAAGCATACATAAATAAGTAAATAAATAAATATGTAAATATCTATATTCCCTAAAAACAACACAGATACGCATGCTGTTATAAATGCATAAAGAAAACTTTACAAGAAAGCTGAACTAAGCTTGCTGTGAACAGAATAATTTCAAGTACCTGCAGGACAAATGGATTTCTAAACGCCTTTGGTTTAAACTAAGCTAATTCCTTGACCAGTGAGTAACAAAGTCTTCCCACATCTATTAAAAAGCACTGTTTCACCTTGAAGGTTTTTGTTGGTTTGTTTTTCTTGTTGCTTTAATAGCCAACCATGAGGCCACAGGTACCGAGTGGAAAGGATGGGAAAGTGTAAGCTGGTTCTTTGATACAGGAGACGGGCAAAGCACACTGGGAAACCTAAACGGAAGGGCACCGCGATGATTCACTACTGCCCTGTGCTCTGAGTTTTCTTAACACGAGTTCAAGAGAAGTGCACAAATAGGACCAGGCTTCGGCTCTCTTAGAACCGACCATTAAGACAAATAATTAATTAAAAAGAGAATTTAGATTACGAAAGAGACGATGTCAACTACGGCAATTGCCAGAGCAACAGTTAGATTTTCTGTTTTCCTTTAATTACAGTCATGATGCATTTGCTCTGAAACCTCAGTCCAGTCCACTAAACATTTTTTTTTCATAAAAATGAGAAAAGAGGTTACTTGATGGCGGTATTCAGCCTGATTTGATGGGTGACATTGCAAAGTCCCAAACCTACCATACCTATGGGATGTCACCTGAAGACTGTGCCATTTGCCTCCCCACTAAAGAAGGCTTTCTTTAAGTTGGGAGGGTCGGTAATGGGGGTGCATGGGGAGGGGAACACCCATATAGAAAGAGAGGGGGAGGGGTTAGGGGGCTGATGGACAGGAAACCGGGAAAGGGAATAACATTTGAAATGTAAATAAGAAATATCCTTTAATAAAAATGGAAAAAATATAATATCCAATAAAAAATGAAAAAAAAAAGCTACTTTCCTTGATGAATGAATGCACTGTAGAATTGGTCTTAACTGTGCTTACATGAGCCGGCCAGCCACGATGCACCTTACGCTGCCTCTCAGGTGGAATTATTTTTCAGTATCCTCGTATGCATACGAACCACAGCCTAACATCCTTTTTAAATTTTCAGATGAAAAGTGACTTGTTTTTAAAATACATGAATGTCTAATGGTGAATGGCCTCATGACATTTGATGTCAGATACACGTCTCGATATTACATCACTAAATATGTTAAATAGCAATACAGCGCCATTACAGCGCCATTGTTCCTCTTAGAATAGTGGCAGCACTGTTTCATCACATTCTGTCCGTAACTTACCCGAGAGTTGGCAATAACGTTACTCAATTATGTTTTAATATAATATCAATATTCATCCTCTAGATCATGAACACAAATATATTACAAGAAGTTGTCAGCCACTTACATTTGTTAAAATTCTTTCATTTTGTTCTTTCTTCTGTTTTATACTTGTTTGGGGTTTAAAAGACATAAATAAGCCAATGTATTTGAAGAGATAATAATATATTGGTCACTTATGACTGCTGGTACAGAGCTTCCAGGGACTAAGCCACTACCCAAAGACTATACATGGACTGACCCTGGGCTCCCACCTCATAGGCAGCAATAAATAGCCTAGTAAGAGCACCAGTAGAAGGGGAAGCCCTTGGTCCTGCCAAGACTGAACCCCCAGTGAACGTGATTGTTGGGGGGAGGGTGGTAATGGGGGGAGGATGGGGAGGGGAAGCCCTTATAGAAGGGAAGGGGGAGTAGAGCGCTTGCCTAGCAAGCGCAAGGCCCTGGTTCGGTCCCCAGCTCCAAAAAAAAAAAAAAAAAAAAAAAAAAAAGAAGGGGAGGGGGGTTAGGGGGATGTTGGCCCGGAAACCGGGAAGGGGAATAACAATTGAAATGTAAATAAGAAATTCCCAATTTAATAAAGACGGAGGGAAGAAAAAGACTGCTGGCACACCAAATGCATCAAGTGTTATAGGAGGCAGTACATTATGTTTCACAGTGGTTTTAACTTTATAATTAAAAAAGTACAATTCACAATTAGATCGAACTATGATGTAGCAGATACTATTTGCTCTCCATACAGTTTTCTCTGATGACTAAGCCTTATAGAATAGTAGATTGCTGTATGTGGTGTATATATGTGTACTCATGTAGTGGTGTATGCATACATGTGTGCATATGTATGTGGAGACCAGAGGTAAATATGAAATGTCTTTCGCTATTGATTTCCAATTTATTATTCAAGACAGAGTTTCTGAATCTGGAATTCACCAATTAGGCAACTTTATTAAGAAGCAAACCTCAGAGATTCCCCATTTCCTTGTCCCCAGGATGCTCTGGGGCAAGAGCATAACATTTTTCCAGGTTTTCTGCTTAAGTGCTGGGGATCCAAACTCAGTTCAATGAATGGCAAATCCATGGCAAGTACTATAGTAACTGGGCAGTCTTTTCAGATTAGCAGATTTTTGAACAGCAAATGATTAATCCTTCTGTATAATATGAAAACCAAGAAACCCACATTAGGAAAATGTGTATTGAGTTTATGGCATTTTATCAAATGCAAAGATTCTTATAAACACACGGTCATACTAGAGGAAAAAGCTGGGCTGTGAAGATCAGAGTTTGACCTCATGCTTAGCATGTTTGAGGCCCTGTGCTCAATACTCAGAACAAATTATAACAATATCGAAATTAACAGTTATAGTAACAAAATACTAAAAATATTATCTCCATAAAGTCCCCCTATTTATAGTCACGGCTCGTTTAACCTTTATTCTCTGTTAGCTGTTAACTGTTAGGACCACCAACCTTCTCTCTCTTTGTAATTTCAAAAGTATTGTGCAAATGGAATTATTTAGCCTGATTTTTTTGAGATTCACATTATTTTCAGTTGGGAACTAAATTGTTGCCGATTATAACATACAACCATTTAAGAAGGTACACCTGAAGGGGTGCGGCTTTTTCTAGACAATTCTTATAGGAGAACGTATACATGTAGTGTTTTTATAAACGTGTCTTACTCTCTGGAGTAAACGTCCCAGAATTTGATTAACGTACGTTGTTAACGTGCTCAGAGACTGTCCAACTGTTTCCTGGGACTTACGTACCATGTTACAGTCCCCCAGAAATTTCATACTGGAGAGACTCGGTCTCTCTACATACTCATCAGCATTTGATATTTCTATTTTACAAAGCCGTTGGCTAATTGATTTCAGAGTTATGTTATAATTATTATGATCCCACTATGCTCTTTTCTAAAGACACCACTTTAAGATATCTTATGTGGAAGCGGCCTGCTATCCCACAGGGACCTCCATTCTACTGCTGCCTCTCCTCCACCTCCATCAGACTCCCGAACCATACAAGCAAGCTTCCTTTCTCCCACTCATCTTCCCTGCTGGATGATCCCTCTGGGCAAAGCCAAGCTGCCCTGAGCAGCCTGCCATCCCAGGGGGACAGCCATCCTCCTGCCACCTCTCTGCCCACCTTCATTGGACCCGAGGCCCCCGAATCATACTGAACTGTAGGTCTAGAACCATGCAGCCCAAGGATACCCGTAAGAGACCTGCCACACCAAACCAATGAGGTTTACCCTCCTCCCAGTATTTATTACAAACAAAAAATCAAAGGCCCAAAACCATCCATAGGGCTAAAGGGTCTCCAAAGAACACAATCAACAAGAGTCGGGGCATATGACACCTCCAAAGCACAGCCACCCAACTACAGCAAGCCCTGGATACCCTAACACAACTGAAATAAAAGAAAATGACCGAAAATAGACGCTTATAAAGATGATAGAGGTCTTTAAAGATGAAATGAATAAATCCATTAAAGAAATACAGAAAAATACAGTCAAACAGATACTGGCCTTTAAAGAGGAAACACGTGTCAAGGCTTGATGCCGCAGCACAGGGGAATACTGGGGTGGTGAGGCAGAAGTGCGTGAGTGGATGGGGGAGCCCCCTCATAGAAGCGGGGGTGGGTGGGAGAGGAAATGGGATAGGGGCTTTGTGGAGGGAAAAACTGGAAGGAGAATAACGTTTGAAGTGCAAATAAATAAAATAACTAACGAAAAAGTAAAGGAAACAAATAAATCCCTAAAAGACATAGAGGAAAACACAATTAAACAGGTGAAGTGAACAAATAAAACCGCGGAAGACCTGGAAGTGGAAATAGAAGCAATAAAAAACACAAGCTGAGGGATGGAAACCTAGGAAAGAGAACAGGAATAACGGATGCACGCATCACCCACAGAATACAGGAGATGGAAGACAGAACCTCAGGCAACGAAGGGACGGTAGGAGAAACTCACCGGTCAAAAAGAATGTGAAACCTAAAAAGTTCTTGACACAAAACACTAAGGAACTCTCAAATACCATGAGCAGACCTAACCTAAGAATAATAGGAGGAGGAGAAGATAAAGAATTCCAGGTCCAAGGCCCCAAAACTTTTCAACAAAATCCGAAAAGAAAGAGATGCCCATAAACGTGCAAGAAGCTTACGGAAAACAAAGCAGACTAAGACCACTCCAGGTTTGTCCTAACAACTGTGTCCTGATAGGTCTTTGTTTTTAACCCTTGAAATCCATCGCACAATTTCCTTAGACTAAGGGACGGTTTCTGATGAGAAAGACATCTCCCCTACTGTCACATATTCTGGGAAGCCTCCTTTTTCTCTTACTACTTTTAAGTTTCGATCTATCTATTACTTTGCAAATGTTTAGTCAAGGTGTATTTATTTTGCATATGTAATCTTTTATCTTGTTTGGTATATGCTCAGTTTACTACAGCTTTAGAATTTTTCTAAAAGTAAATTTGGAAAATTTTATCTACTGTTAATTTGTATTCCTTTCGAGCCCGACTTGCACATCTCTTGGGACTTCAATGACAAGAATATTGCCTCTTGTCCATCAGTCTGACAGATTCTGGAAGACTTATGTTTTTTCCTTTGTTTCAGCATATTGTCCTCAATATTTAAATGAGTAATCTATTCTGTCTTCAAGCACTTCATTGTTCTATGCCCTTTCCATTATGTTATTGAGCTCATGAGTGGAATTTTTCATTTGAGTGTATTTTTCCAGTTACAAAGTTTCCATTCATCAGATTTTCCTTTTATTTCTTAAAAAACATTTGTTTATTACAAGCAATTGGTTAAATTTTTTCAGGAGTGTTTTTTAAAATTCATTTCATCCTAGGAAGAATAACATCGACCAAACAGAACGCCACAACCCCACCACCACCACGCCAGAGCTCCCAGGGACTAAACCACCAACCAAAGAGTACACATGAACAGACCCATTACTCCAGCTGCACATGTAGCAGAGGATGGCCTTATACGACATGAATGGGAGGAGAGGCCCTTGGTCCTGGGTAGGTACTATACCCTACTGTAGGGAAATACCAGGACGGCGAGATGTGAGTGGGTGGGTGGGTAGGGAAGCACCCTCACAGAAGCAGGAGGAGGAAGGATTGGATGGGTGGTTTCCAGAAGGGAAACAGGGAAAGGGGGATAACATTTGAAATGTAAATAAATAAAATATCTGATAAAAAATTCATTTCAAATAATTTTGACATTTGTTTTGTCTCAGTGCTGACATCTAGTGATATTTTTATTTAGATTTTTCTTGCTTATGATAGATTTGCAATTAAAATCTAGAATTTGGGGTTCATTATAAATCTCTGGACCATATTTACATATTTACGTTAGACTTCACTTGACAGATTTCTGACATGAAAAATAAGGAAGAGAGTTATCGACAGGCAGCATAGGAATTCAAGACCTCCTTTCAGACATTGTTGTTATCCATAACGACAATGAGAGTCTCTGGCTTCTAATTAGGGCTCAATTGAAGCTACCCCGTCTAGTGAAAGGGAAGGGATTCTACTCATTCTCAGGCAACTCCTCTGACACCACAGGGAATGCTAACATTCCGGTTGGGTAGAACCGAAACTCCTGAACATCCCTCAGGAGGTTCTACAGCAATGAAGGAGAATGGTGGCTTCTTACCCTTGATGGTAGAAGCAAACGATCAGTTCTTCTCTGGCAATGTTCTCACCCAGCACATTTGGAATTAATGGTATATGTCTAGACTTGACCTACAGAAGTGTTCACATGCTTACGTGATATTAGCCGATCCCACAGCTGAAGTTCTCCTCCTTGGCCATGCTTTATTCTGAAACTCTCCTACTTGTTATTTTCGGTCCAGTACCCACAGAGGTAATCAGAAAAGAAGGATCTGCTTCTCCTCCTCAACACTGTTATAATTAGCATCAAATTTGTTCTCGCATACTTGTTATTAAAAAAATTTATAAAAGTTTCTTCCAGACAGTTACTTAGTAGTGGTATACAGAGATTTATTTACATTATAGGTGGGATTGGGGATTACAGGGGTTCTTAATGTTATAAAAATGTAAAAAATTTACTAATGAAGAATTAGATCAGTTTACACTGACATAGGTGGGACATAAGACATGTCCTTTCCCACGTCTGGAATATTAACACTGAGATAATTTCTAATAATTAGATGAATATAAATATCTAAACACATTGTTAATTTTCATCTCATTAGAACTGAGATAAATCTTTTCGGGTATTTATGATCTACTTTAATTTTTTTCTTCTTCTGAAAATTTTCTACTCTTCTTGCTTTCTTTCTTGTTTTTTTTTTTTCTTTTCTTTTTTTCGGAGCTTGCGCTTGCTAGGCAAGAGCTCTACCACTGAGCCAAATCCCCAACCCCTTGCTTTCTTTCTTAATTACTGTATGCAAGTCATATTTAGGTATTAACTTATTTAAATGACAGACAAATGTAAATATTTTAGTGTTAGTCATGCACTCAATAGTGCATTTTTTAATAGAAAACGTTCTCTGGATAAGTAGGAGTATACTCTAATGACAACACTGTACTATAGTAAGTCCACAATTTAATAATAGCACCTAATCATTTGCTATTTTAAATGTGTGTGTCTCTATGTGTATGCATTTGTGTGTGTATGTGTGTGTGTATGTGTGTGCGCGCATGCATGCGTGCATGTGTGTGTGTACATGTGTGTGTATGTGCATGTGTGTATGTGTGTATATGTGTGTGTGTTTGTATGTGTGTGTGCATGTGTATGTGTGTGTGCATGTGTGTGTATGTGTGTGCATGCGTGCATTGTGTGTGCGTATGTGTGTGTATGTGTATGTGTGTGTTGTGTGTGTGTGTACCTACACCTGAAGAATACAGAAAATGATGTGGTATACCCTGGAACTAGAGTTACAGGTAGTTGTGAGTCAACTGACATGGGTACTGGGAACCAAAGTAAGGTTCTCTGTATGAGCAGTGTGCTTTCTAGTGCTTGGTTTTACTTATGGATACCCAGAATCCTAAAAACTTTTTTTATACTTGTATAAAAATGTAACGCCTTAGATATGTTAAACAAAGGTTAACATTTTACTTTTGAGTTAGTTCTCTGGGTGTAACACTGACAAGCAGGAAGTGACTTTCACAGACCAAGTATCAAAATCAAACTGAGCATGCGGTTCAGGAAACAAAAAAAAAAAAAAAAAAAAAAAAAAAAAAAAAAAAAAAATAGGATCTAACTGCATGCACTGTTAGAGAAGGAACTAAGGTAATTCTCCAGGTACTCAGCTCTAAAAAACGATTTTGTCTAAAGCCCATAGCAACAAGGAGGGGACGGAGTATCACAGTACAATTATCTGAGTAGCTGGTTCCATTTTCCACTCCACTTTGAAAGTTTAGAATTGTCCTAATACAAAAGAATACATTTGTGATAATGGAATTTTGAGCAAAGAATTAGAATTTACAAGATGTGAGAGAGTAACAGTAATTGAGATATTTCAGTCCCAAGGAGCTAATTTTTTTCTGAACCTACATCTTGCAAATAAAAAAATTTTTTTTACTAGTTTTAAGAAAATAAAACCATTCTTAAAATTTACCCCAAATAGAGTATTTTCTTTAAATTTCACTCTGAATGCAAAAACTCTATTCTCTTGATATAGTTTACTAAATGAATGATTAATGACAATTATCCATGTGTAAAACCTAAGTGGTTGAGGTTAGGCATCTTCCTTGATTGTTTTCTACCTTACTTTATTGAGAATGAGTTTCTCTTCAGCATCAAACCCATCAACTCTGTTAGACCTGCAATGAAATGAGAGTCAGTTCTAGAGAAATCTCCTGACTTGGCCCCCATCAGTCCTGGTGGTTTCAGTGTGCATACCTACACCAAGATTGTTGTTTTTGTTGGGGATGGCGTTTTGTTTAGTTGTTTGTTTTGTTTTGTTTTGTTTTGTTTTGTTTTAATGTCGTGGCTGGGCCCTCATGCCTGTGAGACAAGTACATTACCAACGAGGCCGTCTCCCTAGACACACAGGAGGCTGCTTTTGAGCCAAGACATGCATCTGTTGCATTTTCAGTTCAGAGATCTTCATTTCACATGAATTTTAATTGACATATGTTGGAGCCTCCAGTGGGCAGTATCTCATTTACAAGCTTTTCTGCCATCTCACTAAAGAGTGAAAAATCTTCCAATATCTCTCAAAGAAATTAACTCTAATACTGGAACAGAGATTCATGGTCTACATTTCTTGTCTACAACTTTAAGCTTGCTTAACTGCTTTTCCTAATTAAATATATATTTTTCCTAATCAAATATAAACATATATATACATACACACACACACACACATATATATATATATATATAATATATATATATATATGTTGGCTGCCATTTATTATAGATCTGAATAGTAACAGTAAACAACAACCAGTATACAGACTGAAAGCAATCTTGTTTTGAATTTTTTTTCACCCCAAAAGATCACCAGTTACTTTTGAATTCATCCTCATTCAGTTTCTCAGGACACTGGTGAAGCAGCCAGATTGTGGGTTAGATATGGCAATAATTCTCTGTAGCCTATCCAGCAGAATTCATGTTCTCCTGTTGTAACTTTGTCCAGAGATCCTAGAAGGCTCAGCAAATTAAATTATAGTTCTTAACTTTCCAGAAATATTCAAAAGTGTTATTTTCATGGAAGCAACTGCCTTAATCAGGACTTTATTGCTGGGGAGAGAGAGCATGACCACTGTGACTCTTAGAAAGGAAAGCATGCTGGCAGACAGCTCAGAGGTTTAGTTCATTATCACGATGGCAGGATGCATGGCAGTGTTTAGACAGACTTGGGGCTGGAGAAAGAGCTGATATTTCTACAACTTGATCCACAGGCAGCCAGAAGAGAACAGGCTTGAGCTTCTGAGGCATCAAAGCCCACATCTTGGTTAATTACCTCCTCCAACAAGGCTGCACTTATTCCAAGGCCACAATTCCTAATAGTGCCATTCCTCATGGGTCTATGGCGGCCATTTTCTTTTGAACTACCACAGACAACCAACCTGTTGAAGTTGCTAATATAAAGTCACAAAATTCACAAGGGTGAAATCAGGTTTTGCAAATGCATTTTCACGTATTTTTAAACAGGTGATGTCATAGATTACCAATGTTTTCTCCGAGTCTGTAACAATTTTAGATATAGTAAATTAGAGATCAAAAGTCAGAAATGAGCAAAGCCATTAGAAACATTTATCCTTATAATTCCTTTTCTCTAAAACCCTACCTGATAATAAAACCTTCTTAGTCAGGATTTCTCTAGATGAACAAAACACAAAGAACACATGTGTATGTTATAAAAGAGGTTAGGTTGGTTTATGTGAAGGAAGGAAAAAGATTCCAATAGTACAAACCAGTGTCATCAGTAAACTCGATATGAAAACACTCCTTAAGAATTCACCTGTTTCAAAACCATATCTAACCGTGAAGGTTGGCAGGAACATCTATCTCTGTAGATACCCTCACCTTATGAGAATATTTCCCTCTATAGGAGCCTGTTTAGTTATTGCCCATTCTCCCCACTAGGAATATATTACATTTTCTTGTAATAAGCTCTGTCTTCTTCTATCTTATACTTTGTGTCCCATCATAATTGATTTGATGGAGATCATGAGAAATGTGAGGGTGAGAAATGAGAAGAAGAAATCAGTAATATCAACTGTACTGATCTACCCTTGAAGGACGAGATGATATTGGAGAATTGTTTTAAAGTTCATGTTGAAAAATTAAAGAATCTCACGGCATTGTGTGAGGGCAACAGGAAAATGGACAATCACTTAGAAAGGAATGGGGCTTACACACACATGAGCACACTATTTTCTAGTTCATTTTCATCTAAGCGACCAGCCTGTTGACATGTGTCACCCACATTCAGAGAGGATCACTTACCTATGTCAACAGCCTATATAACTACCCACTTTTGCAAGTCCTCTTTAAAGAAATATAGTTCCAAGTCTCAATGTCTAAAAATCAATCAATTTAACAAGTCAACTATTACAGTGGTCAATTGCTTCTGGAAACAAAAAGAATAATTTATTAAATACATATTTCTATGGCAAGAATAAATTATCTACCTGGTCCTAGAACAAAACTCATTTGAAGCTTGGAGTATATGTCCTAGGAAGAGCGATTGCTGAACATGTATAAGGCTATAGTTTCACCCACACAATCACACACAGACACATGTCTTTGACACAGGAAGATGTTGTTTAATTTGGCTCCCGGAAGATGTACTTTACATGAATTTTTTTCATTTAAGTCTGTGACATTGCAAGAGTCTACATAAACAATAATTTTCCTTATAGCGTCTCTGGATTTCAAGTCTTTCTTCACTGCCAGTTGTAAGCATATTCTCATAACTTCATGATCTATTCAAATTTTAGGAAGTATTTCAAGATAGATAAATTATATATTGTGACTACCAACAGACAGTGTTTATGAGAGGATGAATTTTAGACTCTATCCTAGTGACCATAAATCGAAACAGTCTGCAGTCTCATCCTAAGATTTTGGAAAGAGTCCAGGCTAAATTGCTTTCATTGAAGGTACCTTGTCAAGCTAATGTGTATGCTCATGGAAAAGGAAATGAACCCAATAACTATGGATTAAGGTCCTTGTAAGGGGAAGCTTCCTAAGAATGCTGTGCATTGTACACAAGTCTGCATGCTGTATTTTCTGAATGTGTATTGAATGATGATCCCTAACATCTACCATAGATCTCTTTGACATTCCACAAATCATAAGACTTTTGTTGATCTTGACGTTCTTCAGAACATTTTGTCTATTATTCAATAAAAGTGTTTCAGGAGGGCTTTCCTTAAGAGCTCTGTGAATCCATCTTATCTCAGCAGCAACAACACTTCCCAAAGCAAATTTTTTCCTGAAAGCAAATTGTCAGCCTTCAGCTCACCTGAGGCTCTCCTGGAATGAGACAGTTATACCATGACAGCAGAATATTACACTGAGTCGCATCTTGCTTTTGCTTTCTTCACTGATGCAGGTTGAATTCTATTCATCTCTCCAGCCCCAAAGACATGCATGAACAATTCCTAGCAGCAATACTTCCAAAGGTGAACTTAGATAAAAATGTGATAGAAGGTGAACGTAATTAAGAATGTGGTAGTTATGGATGAAAGAAATTAGCAATAAAGGTTCAAAAGAGGCATAAGATGAGGTCACACTAAATTAAGATAAACTAGAAAAATTAATGCTTGCTACACTTTTTGTTGTTGTTGTTTTCAAAGCAGGGTGTTTTTTGTTGTTTTGTGGGTTTTTTTGGTGTGTGTGTGTGTGTGTGTGTGTGTGTGTGTGTGTGTGTCCCTGGCTGTCCTGGCACTTGCTCTATTAACCAGGCTGATCTTGACTTCAGAGATATTATTCTTTCTCTTGACTTCACAGTTTATATCTGGTTTTATTTGTGAACCTTTTCTTTCTACTGGAAGAATTATCATTAAGCATCACGGATCTATTAGCAAACTGTTTAAGGTTCCTTAAAGATGTCCACCTTGTCCATTTTACTTTGAGAAAAGAATAATTTTCCCTTTGATTATTTCTATAGCAGCACACTCTTTCTCAAAACTCTTGGGTTCTTTTCTTCCATTTTGGAAAGCAGCTGTCAGTCTTTTTTTTTTTTTTTTTTTTTTTTTTTTTTTTTTTTTTTGGAGCTGGGGACTGAACCCAGGGCCTTGTGCTTCCTAGGCAAGCGCTCTACCACTGAGCTAAATCCCCAACCCGCAGCTGTCAGTCTTAATGTGACTTTAAACTTGTAGATGATGTTGCTGTCCTGACAGAGTTTCAACTTTTTGCTGGGTTAGGAAGAGTAATTGGAGAACAGAGCTGACCACGAACCTTTCATGTAGAAACTAAATTGAACCCAGGCTAAGCTGCATTTTTAGAAAGTCTTGATTGAAAATCAGCTGAGACTAAGAATGGATATCCATGTCCCAGTACCCAGAAAGGCCTGAATCTCAAACTTTGTTTTCTCCACTTCATGGGTCATGAACAATTCTGCTCAGTCATTTAGAAATTTTGTCAGTTTTTTTTTTTTTTTTAGTTTCCCACATTTGACAAATTTATGAAGCTATCATAATTTAATACCTCTAAAATATCTACTTTTACTCATTAGAATCTAATAAGGTAATTAAAATTAAAGGCTTTTTTTTTTTACATATAAAAACCTTTTCTGCTTTTCAACACCTTCCTTTACTTAAATAGTACCTGGAGTCCTGCTCTGGAAAGTGCAGTAACCAACTGGCAGTTTACTTCTCATGGACTTACCAATAAAACACAACCTGTCCAATCCTTCTTCTCCTTTTAATGTCTTTACTGGCTTGGCAAAGAATGTTCTTGCATTGTATACAGTATTTCTATTTGTTCCTGAAATGCTGTTGTCTAAAAGAAACTACTGTAACCCATGTGGAAGATCTTTTTCTAATTTGTTCACCCATTTCATTAGCAATACTCATATTTGAGATCCTTCATTATGTTCACACACCTAAAGTATTTAGGGTTGTGTTCCTAAAAAACACTTATTTAGATTCCATAGCATACAGGTAAACTTTACTACAAAAAAAGGGGGGACTATCAAAATATTCCCAACTTCAAGGAAGAATAGAGTTGCTATACATGAGGCCTGCAACAAAAAAATCAGAATTTAAAACCAGATGTCTTCTCAAGGCCAAACTAGAGAATAGTGGGCTCTAGCTGTAAGGTGGTTGGTCTTCTAAAAGGAAATTAGGCCACACACACATAGAAATAGTGAATGACATTGTATCTCAGAACCAAAATCAGTCACCGGCTGACCATTGGCCCCAGAATCTAGGACAGAAACATGAGCCAGATCCTTCCTTATAAACATGAAGAGGGATCAACTGTGAAAATAAGTTGATTTCAGACTTCTGCTATCAGGAAATGTGAGATAAGTTCTATGGATGACTTTAAGCCATATAATTCCTGGTACTTTTGTCAGAAGAACCCACAGGTAATTAATATACATTTAGGGGTAATGATAGAATTTTTTAAAAACCAATACTCTTCCTAACAAATATTTTATGGTCATTAAGTTTTATGCCTATAAATAAGTTCTCAAGGTAAATAGCCTCACTAATTATTATTTGTCTTGCTTAAAGTGAATGTTTGTCTTTCTAAAAACCATTACTGTATCATTCTCTGCTTTTATTCATCCTATGAATATAGAAGTTATTTTTGGAAATTTTAAGAAAAATTGGGAGAAAGCATGTAACTTAAGAGAAATCCAACTCTTTATCCTTTCATGGATGCATGTATTGAACATTACTAAACTCCAGGCACTGCCCTGGAGAAGAGGGCCCTGGTACCTATCCTGCTATACATCTGCTCATAGGATTCTCTGAGAAAATTTCACATAAATTTTGTGTGGGAGAAGACAGAGACACCTATTATTTTGGAAACACATGTGATATGTTTAACACAGACATGTAGCTATAGCATAGAAAGACACCAGGCTGAGATATTAGAAATGTCTAATACAAACATATGCATTTCTATTGTGACATGGATATGGATTGGTTCAAGGATTGTAGAAGTTTGGAACTCATACGATTTCTAGCTGGTTTGTTAAAGACACAGAAGGGCTGATAATATAGTTAAATCTAAGACAGTTCTAAGGAGCAGGAGAACTAATGATGTAAGTTCCGGTCTGTCTCAGTCCCAAGAGAACAAACTGATATTCTAGCTCAAGGAGAGAGAAAACACTACCTTTATTAGCTTTTTTAATTATTCAGGCATTCAGCAGATTGCATGGAAACCAAGCAGGGCATAGCAGATGGTCTTTTGCTTTGCGTAGTCTACTGCTGAAATAGATAACATTATGCAGAGGAAAAAATCACAAACACATACAGAATAAAGCTTACTATGTAGGTACCTCATAACTCAGTCAGGGTGAGACAAGCAATTAACCATCCTATCTGGATTTTTCACAGATATAAGATTAAGCAAAAAAAATTTAAAAGCTATTTAAAAATCAAATCAATGCAAACTCAGAGATCACTGCCCAGGTCCTTGGCTATGTCACAATAGATCTGCATTTATTCCTTCTATCATACTTTCATAAAATGTTCATTCTTACTCAGACTTCTGTCATTGTGACAAAAATCAGAGCTAACATTTTAAAGCAACAGTAAAAGATGTTTCTTAGCTCATGGTTTTATACCATTAGGGTGAAGCCAATTGCGAACAGGTTCTAGAAGATTAGGGTAGAACGGTCTAGTGCATCAGTTTAGCATCTCGGAAGAAAAAGTGTTTATCCGAGCATCAGTTGCAATCTGTTTCACTGTCTTGAGAAACTTCAATGATCAGGCTACTGAGAGGTCTCTATCCAGTCATACAGTGTAAAATGCATACTATTTGCTGGTCACTGTGTAGGTAGAATGAGAAAAATTCATGAATGTAACATAGTTCTTTGCCCTAAAAGACTGTGCATTAGTCAAAAACATCAGATGCTAAGCAAAAACTAACCTGAGTGTATTAAATTAAACCTACACTTAGCAAACGATGAACTAAAATACAGAGGGAAAGGCAGATGGTTGAATTAATTATTGGGTTATAGCTCAAATAATAGAATGCTTGCCTTGTGTGTGTATAAATTCCTGAATTAAATCCCCAGCAACACATAAACCAGAATTTGGGGCGTGTACCTGGAATCTCAGCCTTCAGAGGTAGAGTCAAGTAGTTAAAGGGCATCTTGGCCATGAAGCAAGTTTGAAGCTAGCATAAGAGACATAATTTGTCTCAAAAAGAAAATAAAACAAAACAAAAATATATAAATGAACAGTTCAGGGAAAAATTCTTCTAGGTAGTCAGGGAAAGAGTAGCTTTCAAAGTTTCATAAAAACTAGTCCTGGAAAGAATACATGAAACGGTGTCAATGAACAAGATAGGGTGAGGAAGATAAAGTGGTCTCTGAAGTCTGAAGAATCAGCTGTCCCAAATGGGGACAGGAGATGGTTAGTGTGTTCAAATAAGAGTGTTTTTAAATAAAACCCTGGATGGAGAGTGTCTTCAATGCTACTGACAATGCCTTAGAAAGGGAACAACGCCACTTGATCTGTGTAAGCAGAGAATTAGTGAGAAAGGAAGGACACTGAAGGACAGAAGTTTGAAAACTGTAACTCATCCTCAAACCAAGGCTATGGCTGGATTTTAAACATAAAGTTTCAATGGAACTCAATTACTCAGCTGTGTTTTCTTGCATGCTTTAGGACATAATCCTATAGCAGTTACAGGGATAGGGGTAGTAGGGACTCAAAACATGAAACACTCTAGAATTCTACAAAACAAAACAAACACACAAACAAAGATTGTTAAGGCTTGTACTAGAGCAAAGAAATCCAGTTTGGATATAGATGATTTAAAAGTTGAAAAATGAACAATTGTTTGAATAGAAAATAAAAGCTGGTGTGTTATATGTCTAGTTACTCTGAGAAATTTTAAATCTGAGACCAAATATTCAGATTAGAATCAAATCATGAAATGCATTCATCCAATTCTTAAGTATTATCTTGCACAGTCTTGGGGTGTGTGTGTGTGTGTGTGTGTGTGTGTGTGTGTGTGTGTGTGTGTGTAAAATGTAGAACATATAGTTCCTTCCTTGGAAGAACTTTGTTTCAAATGAGAAACACATCTTGTTTTAATAAAAAGAAAATATATAATAAAATACTGAGAATTTTGTAAGAACTCTAAGTGCTGTTGTAATTTTTATAAAGTGTGCTACTAGTACTTAGGTCATCAAGAAAACAAAAATAGAAAATCAGGAAAACTAATGGCTTAAAAATGCTTCAATGTGGGTCACATGTGCCTAAAATGCTTGCTTGGGTCGATTAGTATAATGTGAATGCTTTAAAGTAGGGTAGCTAAATCCAAATGACTCAAGAAAATTGTTCCATGTGGAATATTTTGTTTCTTAAGTTTGTATCAACATTTCTAAGTATTTTATGTGTCCACTGGGGGGAAAAGCCATCTAAATACAGTAGTTTGCAAGCTGAGGCTGTTTAGTGCTTTATTTAATGATCCTTTTAATACGTCCAGTTTCTTCCTGTTCTGTTTTTGTGCAATCATTTTGAGTATTGGGTAGAATTATGAACTTCATTCAGAATCTCTCGTAAATTTTCAACTTTATTCTATTCATTTAGAATAAAATTTGCCTTAGTAGTTTGTTGCTAAGAGACAACTATGAATGAATTTTTCAGAATCATTCAGTGGGATTCAGGGAATTCTGCAAAAGTTTATCTCAATAAATGATTACATGATCAGTTTTAGTTCCAAAAATGTTGCTACTAATTGCATTGTTGTACCACACCATACCTTGATGAACTCTTCCTTTAAAGGTAGCTGGATTTTCCCAAGGCAGAATTAGAAGTTGCATATAAATTATGTGCATGTGTTCGAACATTTCATTATAATAGAAATAGACCAGGAGGTGGAATAGGACAAAGTGAGCTGAGTTATAGGAACTACTCTGTGTTGCATATGTTCCTTCTTGAGTTTGTGTTGAAGTTTCTTAGTATGTTTATGTCCACAGAATAATCAGTATCATTGATAATCATTAAGGTTAATCAAGTTCAACGTAATAATAATAGAATCTTTACCAAGCGACTGATGGAGGCAGATACATAGACACCAGAGCCAAACTTTAGGCAGAGCTTTGGGAATTCTGCTGAAAAAAAGGAAGGAAAGATTGTAGGAGCAGGAGGAGTCAATGACACCACAAGAAAAGAAAAGAAAGAAAGGAAGGAAGGAAGGAAGGAAGGAAGGAAGAAAGAAAGAAAGAAAGAAAGAAAGAAAGAAAGAAAGAAAGAAAGAAAGAAAGAAAGAAAGAAAGAAAGGGAAAGGAGAGGAGAGGAGAGAAGAGAAGAGAAGAGAAAAGAAAAGAAAAGAAAAGAAAAGAAAAGAAAAGAAAAGAAAAGAAAAGAAAAGAAACAACCAAAACACAAACCCCGCGGAAACAATTTACTTGGGCCATAAGGGTTCACAGAGACTGAACTACCAGAGAGAGAGCATGGGACTGACCCAGGCTTTCTGCACATGTGTACCAACTGTGTAGCTCGGTCTTCATGTGGGACTCCAAACACAGGAGTTGTCTGTGACTCTGTTGCCTGCATTTAGGACCTATTTCCCTACTCTGTTGCCTTGTCCAACCACAATATGAGAAGATGCCCCTGCTGCACTTTGATGTGTTCAGCAGAGTTAATATTCATCAGAAGCCTCCCCTTTCCTGAAGAGAAAGGGAAATGAAGTGGATTAAGTGAGGAGAGGGAAAATGGGAGGAGGAAAAACCAGCAAGAGAAAAGGGAGGGGAAACTGTGGTCAAGATGTAAAGAAAATAAATTATTTAATTAAAAATAGAATATTAATCAACAGTCAATAATACTAATGAATCAAGTATCACTATAATTAAGGCAAGAATTAGGCTTCCTTTATCCTATTCCATGTATCTCGAAATCAAAGCTAAAGGGATGATACTAATATTAGTAGTGTGCATTTAATAATGGGAAAAACATAAATGATCATATCACTGAGAAATTTTCAGAACTAAGGAAAGAAACAAAACCCAAGTTATAGAAACTGCAAAAGACTTTAAGCATAATATTTAAATCAAAGAAAAAATTTTAAAGACGGCAGTAAAGAATAAAAAATCTTACTGATGGATTGACAGGAAAATTATGAGCAGGGCTTCTCATAAACTGTGGTGTATGAAAAGATCAGATGGTGCAGTGCTTGACATCAAGCTCAATATTGGCAGGATATTGAATCACGTGGAACAGTGTCTAGCATGAGTCAGTTGACATGGTAAACACAGCCTAAATGTGGTTGGGGCTGCTCTGTGGACTGGTGTTCTACGGTTGAATAAAAAGGGAAACGAAGCGCCAGCATCAACTGCTAACTCAGGTTCTTGGCTCTTGATGCAATGTGACCAGCTTCCTGAAGCCCCTGCTGTCTGGCTTTGCCACCGTAATGCATGGATATACAACCAAAAACAAGTAAATAACCTTTGCTACCTTATACCTGCCTTTGTCACAGTAATGCGGAAAGTAATTGATATAGATAGGAGTATATATGTTGACAGTGAAAATCTGCTGATTTAATATATTCCATTTAACCACATTATTCTTCAGAAATGGTGAATTAAACTTTCTCAGATAAATAAAAATTGAGGCTGGTTCTTAATACATCTACTACAGCCTTCATGTATTTTTATAGCTATAATAAAATAATTGAGACTAGATTTGTACATTTTATTATATATATATACATATTTCATTATATATAATTAATATATAATTATATGTAGTAAAAATACATATACTGGGGTGTGTGTGTGTGTGTGTGTGTGTGTGCGTATAATGATAGACACAGTTGTCTCATGGTTTATATGTGGAAATCAGAGGACAACTTATGGTAGTAAGTTCCACATTTCTACCATGTATGAAGTAAAAGCTTTGATAACTGAAAATTAGAAAAATAGTCTTGAATAAATAATGCAAAAGATTATTTTAGATATGGACAAATAAAATGAAAGAAAACAATGTAATAAAGGGTACAGGGAAGAAATTGCAGTACAATATATTATTAGTATTACTCTATGGTGCCCATATTATTCATAAAGTGGTATAGTGCTTTTTAGAAGTACACTTTGATTAGTTAAATATGTATGACAAACTCTAGAAATGCTACTTGATGGGTGAGTTGGGAAAGACACATGAAAAAGTAGGTATTAACCCATGTGGACTCATAATATAATATGTATATTGTACATATGAATTTTCCAACTAAACTTAAAAATTAGAGACTTCTGGCATGCATCATAAAGTAATAAGCAACTGTATATTGTCTAAAAGACACACAGAGAGAGACATACATATTAATTATATAAAATATAATATATATGTATATAAATAAGGATGAAGTCAGAGAGAACCACACCAAACTAAAAAGTATGTAATCAATAAATACAGAAAACTTCATCCAACAGCACTAGAATGTAGTTTCTTTGAAGCATTCATGAAACATTCTCTAAGTTATATTTATAAGATGGACCTTAAAAAACATCTTCAGTTTAAAAGAATAGAAATTATGCAATGTGTATCCTTACACAATATTATGATTAAAAAAGAAATCAGTGAGCAAAAAGTAGCTGGAAGATCATAACAAACTCAAAAATTAAACAAGACAATTCTTTTGAAATTATTTTTATTAATTCTTCAAGAATTTCATACATTGTATTTTGGTCATAGTCACCTATGAGTAACTCCAACTCATAACACTTCAAATATCCACCTCTTCCTTCCCTACCACTTCCCCAACTCTCTCTCTCTCTCTCTCTCTCTCTCTCTCTCTCTCACTCTCTCTCTCTCTCTCTCTCTCTCTCTCTCTCTCTAACTGAGGCTAATTTGTGCTGCCCATATACTCATGGTTATGTCAACCTAGAGTAGCCACACCCTTAAAAAATATGAATCTTCCTCCTGTGGAAGCCATCAGTTTACTATCAATAGCACCTCATTTAGGGGTGGAAGCTCATGATTTTCCCCTAGCTCCATTCTGGAAAGTTCACTAGCTTGATCCTGTACTTATCTTGTTTACGAAAAAGAGCAGCTTCTGTAAATTCATGAATGCAATTATTCTCTCATGTCCAGAAGACACTGTTTTGCCTCCGGCATGTGGCTTTTACAATGCTTCCATTTCCTCTTCTGAGATGATTCAAATCCTTGTGGGGAGGGAGGTTATATGAACCTCCCATTTGGAATTAGCACTCTAATGACACTTATTCTCAGCACTTTGACTAGCGGTGATTTTCTTCATTAGCTATTGTCCACTGTAGAGGAAATATCTCTGATGAAGTCTAAGAGGTAATCTGTATGTGCAGATAAAAATTTGAGAATAGGCTAATACTATATCCATTTAGAAGAATGTATTCTGGCCTCATGTACACACACACACACACACACACACACACACACACACACAAATACACATACACACACACAAATACACACACACACCTACAAACACACACACACACAAATACACATTAGCACATGCACACATATACACAAAAAAATAGAAAAAGCCCATCCAAAAATATACAGAAAAAAGGTAAAATTGAATGCAATTAGAGAGAACCAATAAAACCAAAAGGTAATCCTTTAGAAGTTAAAATGAGTTTACAAAATTAAAATGTTATTGATAATGAAAAGAAGAATACTGCAAAAAGAATACTATTAAAAAAGTTCACTACGATATCAAAGGTGACCCATCATTACTAATTCTTTAGATATTAAAAAGATAATGAATGGATATTACTAGCAGTTTCATGTTCATATATTTCATATCGCATATAGAATAGATGGGATATTCCTTTAAAATACACAAATTACCTAAATTAATGCAAGCTGAAATATATAACTCAAACTGATCTCTAATAAGAAAATGACTTACTAATGACTAAATGTGAAAATCAGAAAACATTATGTCTAGAAAGGTTCTTTAGGGAAGCTGTTAAATATTTCTGGAGGAAATATATCAATTCTATTTAATCTTTCCAGAGAACAGTACAAAAGCAAACAGTACTTAGCTCACTCTATAAGGCCACCATTACCTTAACACCAAAACCAGATAAAGGCATTAAAGGAAAGAAAAAGTACAGACCAATATACCTTATGAACATTGATGTAAAACCTCAACAAATATTAGCAAATTGAGTCCAACAAAGAATAAAATTAATTATGCTCCATGACAAAATGAGATGGATTCCAGGTATGCAAGACTGTTTCAACATTTGAAATCAATTAATATAATCCACAACATAAATATGGCAAAAAGAAAAAATGGGCCTAACAATAGATGCATAAAAGTCACTTGCCAAAACCCAATTCTGTTCATAGTTAAATAACTCTCTAAAAAACAGAACTAAGAGGAAACTTCCTCAACTTAGTAAATAATTCATATGTAGTGGTATCTGAAAGACATCAAAATAGGAGACACCAAATATCTCTCTTTTTCACACAGGTAAAGAAAAGGCCAGGGGTTATCAACTCTTAAGAATAACTTGGAAATTATTTTTATTCTAAAATTTTAGAATAAGCCTGAAATAATCATTAAAGCAAATTAAAGCTGGATGTGAAACACAAGTAAAATATCACCTTTTCTTGTCTCTCACTCCTTCTCTTCTCCCTCTCCCTTTTTTTCCCTCTCTCTGTCTATTCTCCTCCATCCCCATCTTGATCTCTTTTCTTCCTTCCCTCTACAGAGTTTGCATGCCACTAGAGAGAAAGTATATTTATGGACAAGAGAATTGGGATAGACTTCCTACATCATGGTATTTCTTGATGTCTCTCCAGGAGTTTCGCCTCCCCTTACAAAGAAAACATGACAATAGCCTGCTAGATGGCCTGTAATCTGACAGATATTTTTGTTTGATATGTGGCATGTGGTGAGAGTTGTGTGTTGTTGGCAATGGATGTACATAACATAAAACCTAAAATGCCAAGCTGGTCACTTTCGAAAATGCTGAAGAACATTCATTCGGGTATTAATTTCAAGACAGCTGGTATTGGGCCTCATCCCAAACCTAGAGAGGGGAGAAATACAGAGTGTACAATGTATAACAGTGTACAAGAGCCAGGCATAACCAGTTGGGTGGTCAAAGAGTGGCCACTGTATTCCAAGAACATGCCCTTGGATCAGGCAGCCTTTTTCATCAAAGATCAGTAGTTCTCCTTGTACTACCAAGGAATTATTTACGTAGTGTCTCATGTCAGCCTTCAGGGCCAAGCTTCAAGGTGACCACAGTAGCTACTTATAATTCACTGCAGGTGAAAAGGCTGAAGAAGCAGATCTATCCCAGCCTTATAAAGCAGAGATGACTCCAGTAAGAGTCCAAGAGGTAGAGCTAAGGGATTCAATTTTTTTTCCTCCTGGATTTCAGCCTCTCTTTGATCCTATCTTCCCTTGCTATGCCCCTCTTCTTCTTGTTTGGAATAGAAATGCTTAGTATGTCCCACTGGAGATTGGCAATTGGTTAAAATTTTAACAAATACTTATAGTGAAAAGATTGTCTTGTGTCTGAGAACAGGGTTCAGACTTTGGACTTATGAAGAGGATTGGGACCCTTAAAATCTGTGGGGACTTTTGAGGTTGGAGTAATTTATTTTGATTAATAAGATGGCCATGAGTCTGTGGGAGCTAGGGGAAGAATGTTGTAGGCTGTATGTGAACTGTTCCCTACAGACTTGGGTGTTTGAACTCTTGGTCTTTACCTGGTGGCACTCGGTTGGAAGTTGTGAAGCTTTCAGTAAGCAGAGCTTTGCTACATAGAATGGGACTTTAGGGCACGTTCTTGAGTTTCTATAGCCTGGCATCACCTCTGCTTCCTCTACTTCCCAACACTGGTCAAGCTATTTCTCTTCAAAGTGTGATCACAACAACAACAAATCATCACAATAATATCACTAATACATGAGGTGCATATCATCCAATTATTGGCAAGAAAAAATTTTCAGCCATAAAGAAACAAAATTATTACTTTAATAATAAAATGATTGCAAGTAGAAATAACCAAATTATATATATATGTATATATATATATATATATATATATATATATTGGGTCAGTTTCAGACATGCAAATATCATATATTGTTATTTGATTTGTGGGTTGATAAATAAATATGCATATAGAATACACAACACGAGGGGAACTTAAGGATTGATGAGTTGGGAGAGAAAGAATGGAATATGCAAAGGGCATTAGGTAGTCAACGTGTGTTATATGGTTGTGAATATGATATCACATTATATACAATCAATATAGAACAATGGTTTTGGTTCTATTTGACAGGGTTTCAGAACCCACTTTGTGGATCAGGCTGGCCTCAAACTCACAGAAAAGTACTACATGCATTCAGCCCCATTGGGTTATCAGCCTAGAAATAGATGGAATCATTTCTTTGACTTGTCGTTAGAGCTCTATTTAAGGTAGACAGAGATTTGTTTACTGTGTTCCGGAAGAAAAGAAATGTCATCTAACACAACTTGCTTTCAAACAGGGACAAAATGAGTCTAGTAAGAGCAAGGCTTCCGCTATGGACAACAACATAGACAACTGAACGTTGTCTGTCTTGACAGATACTGAAGCAACTCAACATAACTATCTTCTTTGATATGATGGAGAATGCTGTGAGTCCTTGCCTGACAATAGCTGCACATTCCTCTTCTGAAAGATGAAGCATGTAGTCAAGGCTGAGCCATATAAGGATATTGTAATGGCCTTTAAAAAAATCCCTGGATGGCCTTTTTCCACATAGTATGTGGTAGGACACCTCTTTTGTTAATGGGACTTTCCATGCATGTATGGGGATTTCCCCCAATGATTAAAGAACTGGGAAATATATTGCAGTTGCTGAAACAATTGTTCATGTGATAGCATTGTAACTAAGCTAAAGCAAGCCATAACATGAGCATAGGTGTACAAATGAGGTTAAACTATCTTGCCAGTTGAAATTTGCCTACATAAAAGAGTACATAAAATTGAAAGAGATAACTGGATGTGATCCTCAAAGTTACTGTCTTATAGAGCAGAAAAGGTAGTCAAAGAGAAAAACAAAATTAGAGCTATTTGTTGGCTTGCCAGGTTTAGAGACAGCAATCGTTCTGTACTAAGGGACCTTACTTGGCATCCAAAAGCATGGACTCATGGGAAGAATCAAAGTGTGAGGAGGGAATGAGAAAACAAAGCAAAAAAGATATGAGACATTTTCTGTGGCCAACTCTCAGTGCAAAAGAGGGGAAAACATATGATCCAGCATATTTAAAAATGGAAAAATGGCCTCAAAGAGGAAACTCTAATAATCAAGAAATAGCAGCATATAAACTATTTGAATTGTAGAAGACAATTCAAATATGAAATGAAAGAGTTCCTCATGTTCTGGATTATGAAACTCAAGATTAGTCTGAGTATTGAGAAACTATGCAGCATCCTTCCTTGAGACAAAGATGTATAATCTAAGACAAAAGGAGAGAAACAACTCTTCCCTCATTGACTTATACAAGCATTTGGAGAGACTCGATTACACAAGAAAACCAGCAATATTCAACTAGATGTTAACAATATTAAAAACCCGATATACCTGGTTAGATTTGTTTCGTTCCATTTATCTTCTTGTCTCTATTGACAAACATTCTGTCAATATAGAGTGTCTGATACAGTATATATTATAGGTTCAGATGTATAGTTTAGACATATTATCTTGTACAAATGTTAGTTTTCTGAAACAGGGTTTTTTTATAATGTAAGACTGGACTTGATCTTGAGATATTAATATCGCAATATCCTGAAGCCTGGACACTAATCACATCTTCCAGCCCTGGCCTTACAAATATTTTAATTGTTTTTATAATAAATAAAGAAAGGAAAAATACATATTTCAGCTGATTTTACCGTGCCATTAGATCTTTGATGCTTTTGTTTTGTATGTGCGTCAACTTGTACCTGCTAAAATCACATACTTTCCACATTCGTTCAACATTCCCTATAAATGGTTCTGTTGAAATTAGTTTGCTCGGTTTTTATTAATTGTAGAATACTTGTTTTGTGATTATTTTGTAAGTAGCTCTAATGGGGATAAGAGTCTCTGTTGACAAGAGGGAATTCTGTTTGCTTGTGGTTTATTTTCTCCCTTCTGAAGCATATGCTTATTATCCCATCGATTGCTGCCATTGTTTCCTTCGAGAGCTCAGCTATTATTATTTCTGATGTGATGATTTCTTTCTTGGTGTACGTAAGATTAACTCTTCATCTTTGACTTTTAGTACCATAGCTACAATGGATCTATTTTTGACTCTCATTTTATTTAACATTCTTTAGTGTTTGCTGAGATTCTAGGCTGTCTATGTTAGTATTGGACAATCATTTCAGACAATCATTTTATGTCTATTTGTGTGTGTGGGTCTGCGTGTGTGTGTGTGTGTGTGTGTGTGTGTGTGTGTGTGTGTGTGTGTGTGTGTGTGTGTCAGCCTGTGGAAGTCAGAGAAGAAGCCTGCGTGTCTTGCTTTATTACTTTATGCCTAAACCCCTTGAGACAATGTGTATCTAAATCCGTGCTAGACCAATTATCACCAAATCACAGTAATTCTTCTGTCTCCTTCCCTCTCAGACCTGAGGTTATGTGTGTGCACAAAACCACATCTATATTTGTTTACATGGTTGCTGGGATCTGAACTAAAGTCCTTGAATATATATACCTAAAGTCCTTGAATGTTCTTACCCACTGAGTCATTATTCCAACACCTTTTGTCTTCCTTGTATATTCTTGCCTCTCCTCTTCTGATGAATGTATATGCAGACAGGATTGATAGTCTCCGGATAACCATGTAATATATTTGATGATGTGATTGATGGTCTCTTGTTTCTCTGCGGTTCTACTTATTTTTCTTCATAATTCTTTTTGTTCTTCAGAGCATGTACTCTACTTCAATCAAGTTTTCTTTCCACAAAGTACCATTTAGAAAACTCTTCTCCTTTAAAAAATTTTTTTAATTTACTGTCTGAGTGTCTCGTAAGACTTTTGATTTTTGTAGGAGAAAAGCAATTTGTAGTTTTCATGCCACTTAAAAGTTTCTACTTACCAGAAATTCATTACTTGGTGGCACTGAGATGATAGCTGTACTTGGTTTTGTCACTTGAGGCTTTTTGCATGTTCCTATTCACTCACTTAATATGCTAGTCACCCCTTTCAATGAACATGTAAAATACCAATTGTTAGTAACAAAAAGGTTAGATTCTGTACATTCACACACGAACACACACACCACACACAAACGCACATATAAACACACACACAAACTCACACACACACACACAAACACACACACACACACACACACACACACACACACAAAAACACACACACCCACACACCCACCCACACCACACAAAAACACACACACACACACACAGAAAACAAAAACACACACACACAAACACAAACATATAAACACACACAAACTCACACACACACACACACACACACACACACACACACGGGGGGAGAGAGAGAGAGAGAGAGAGAGAGAGAGAGAGAGAGAGAGAGAGAGAGAGAGAGAGAGAGAGAGAGAATATTGTCTTAGGGTTTTACTGCTGTGGAAAGACACCATGACCAAGGTGACTCTTAAAAGGATGACATTTAATTGGGGCTGGCTTACAGGTTCATAGATTCAGTCCATTGTTATCAAAACAGGAACATGGCAGTGACCAGGGCAGTCTGGTGCAGGAGGAGCTGAGAGTTCTACATCTTCATCTGAAGGCTGCTGGGAGAAGACTGGTTTTTAAGCAGCTAGAATGAGGGTCTTAAAGCCCATGCCCTCCCACAGAGATACACCTACTTCAACATGGCCACACCTCCTAATAGAGCCACTTCCTGTGCCAAGCATATTCATACCACCACAAATATTATTTAATATAAATGGAATGGAATATTTAGGTGGAATATATGTGTATACATATGTATGAAATAAATATTCAACTACAGTACATCTGAGCACCCACATGCAAGACTGTTTTAGCAGCACATACTGAGCTTGATGCACTGAGAAAAAAAAAGACAGTGATTGAGTAGGATAAGGAAGAGTGTGAATCTAGGAACAGTTAAGATAGGGTGAATGTAATCAAAACTCATTGTATAATCTTATCAAAGTCTAATAAAGATGAAGTTAATTTTATTCCTTTAGACACATTTGTTTGAACGTCTGACTTCTCCAGTGTATTTAACATGCTGGACATGAATATTTACTTGAAGGATTAAATCCTAGTTGCAGATTTAGATCAAACACTTCATAAAGATAGGTAATCCATGGTAGCGTGCACTACTAACCCTCAGTGAGCTGTGGCTGCAGTGCATGCCTGGAAGGTACCTAACAGCCACTGAAGAGAAAAATAAACCACTAGAAAAGATTCTGTCAACATCAAATCCTAAAAGGACAAGTAGAGGAGAAAAGGGGGTTATCTTTGAGTAACAACGGAAAAAAAACTGGAGGGAGAGAGCCTAGGGAATTAGTTCTCTTCAAAACCTTTACGCCATCTCCCCCCGTAACCCATCCACAAGTATTTTAGTCAAACATTTTGTGACTCTCCAAATCATTTTACCAGATCATAGCTAGATGGAAAAGTACATCTTCCCTAACTCATCCTCGACACACGCTCCTCCCTGTCCCAAATAACCCGTGTATTTGCCAAGGTTGGGGGGGTGTAGTGGGAACAACAAGCTCAATATATTTTGTTCAAATCATCTTAATGTGGGTGGTTGGATGTAATATAGTTGGTTTATAGAGGGGGGGGTTAAGAGAGACTGACACTCTTAGAGACAATTAACCCTGCCTTTCCAAGGAACTAACAGTTGCCAATAGCCCCTTGACTGAATGTGGAACTTCATGGCCAACTTTCCTCTTCGTGCTGGGGTTTGGTGGGTCCTAGAGTCACACAGATGTTCTGCACACGGTCATAATAGCTATGGGTTCATATGAACAGATGCACTCTGTCCTTGTATTCACCCAGCATCTATGGCTCCTATACTCTTTCTGACCCCTCTTTCACGTTGATTTCTGAACCTAGGAGGAGTAGATATGTCCCCTTTAGGACAGTCACAGGCGCTGCACTTTAGGTGTCTGTGTAGTCACTGCAACTACAAACAGAAACTTCTCTAACGCAGGTTGAGAGGTGCTTTAAACTATAAATGTGGTGTTAAATAATAAGAGATATATTTAATATATCCATTTAGCAAAATAATATTAGGTGGTTCCCAGGGTCATGTTTATTGTTTATTGGCTTGATATTGATACACTACATGGTTTGTGGAGCTGGCCAATCAGAAAGTAGTTGTTTACTCTCATGATTTTTATCCCACTATTGCACTAGTGGCCATGTATTACCAGGCCATCTTTAGAGTAGCTCACAGGTTCCCATCTGGGTAAAATTGATGATCATTTCTTTCCTCTAGTAGCAAGCATAACACCTTCCAGCACCATGAAAACTAATTATTTCTTGTTGGCATTTAGGGTAAAAGGCTTTGGGGCTGGGAAATAACTCATTAGTACAGTACTTCCCAGCATGCGCAATGCATTGGATCCAATCTACAGCAGAAAAATATCCACCAACTTTAAAATATTTTATTATAATATGTGCTTAGAAAAGAAGCTATTTATTAAAAAATAAGTATGACCTCTCAAGATTTATTATTTTGTTACTTAGATTCTAAAATAATTGGTTGTATGTTTTCAGACTGATGATGTTTAAATGAAAGAACCGAGAATTTTTAAAAGGCAATGAAATACCATAACACAATATTTATTGGTCAGTACATCTCTTCAGAAAAACTACTCCTTGAAGTGGATAGAATAAACACAGAGGACTTCAGTTAGTCAACATAGGGACTAAGAAACGGTGGAGTTTTCCAATGTACACATCGTATTCCTCTCTACAAAGCTCAATATAAAAGAAAGCGAAGAAAGGTTCAAAGAGCTGAAGGCAGTGGTTTGCTTCAAGGAATGTGTTTTCTGAACACAACAGGGAAGTGGTACGTATGACCTCATGGTGATTAGGACAGCATGCACAAAGCCTGCACAAGCTCAGGGCAGCCAGGATCCTAACATTGAAGAGAGGGAACTAGTCATGAAACCTCCCTGCTGGTGCTGTCGGTATTGGATGGCTGCTGTGAGCGAGAGAATCAGTATTTATTAGTGTGAACCTTGGTATCTCAACCGCACACCAGGGTCATTGTCTCCAAAGAGTAGCTGGACAACACAAATCGGACTCAATGAGTTGTGTTGGTTCTTCCTTTTTAATGTAGAAGAAGAAAAGTCAAAATTAGGTAAGTAGGGAGAAGAGAGTGCAGAAGGAAGGTGGGTCTGAGAGGAGATGGGGTAAATACACATTATATGATGTTCTCAAAAAAAGTGGAAAAAATACTGTGTTTTAAAGACTGTAGCTCAGTAATGAAGAAAACACTAATTACAATTGCCAATCAATCTACAAACAGGATGCAAATAAATGATTATCATGCTTACATTGAGCAGGGCATTCATTGCTCTTCGTTAGTCTGGATTTTCCTACAACAACCAAGCCACCCCCTCCCCAGATCCTGGAACAACTTTGCTGCTCGCAGCAGCCCCACTGTAACCAGAACCCCAATTTGCTCTCGCTGGAATGTACTGAAGTAATTCAGGTCTTTCATCTTATTTAACTACTGAGCCCGGGTTTATATAAATTCATAATTGTGATTCTACACTTCATGAAAAACATAAACAAAATTAGAAGCTCTGGACAGCAAAGATAATAAATGTTCAAACGGTGCCCTACAGATAAATCACATAGATACAGGATTTCAAACATCAGCCAGTGTGTGGTTCCAAGTCTTTGAAAAGAAATAAGTTCTCTGTGACAAGCTGATGTTAACGTCTTAAATAATGGGAGAAAGTCAAATAAAAAAAAAAACTATTATTCTCTATTGCCGTTATCTGAATTAAACCGCAGTACTCTTGTGTTTAAATTTTATTTTCCATTAATAAATTAACTTCGAGCCGTACATGTAGCCTTCAAAATGTTGATATTTACATCACTCACTCAAGTATATTCTGAAAATGACACTTTCTAAAGTATAGGCTTCTGTAAGCTTTCTGTCAACTGAAATGCTCAAATACCACTGCAAGGTCACAAAGCTGCTTTTCATAGAAAGCCCTTTGTTAATCTGCCCTTACCATCCAGTCGAGCAAATTCTGTAAAGTATTTTGGTTCATTTCCTGAACATCCCAGCGGCACAAAGTAACCCTTGCTTGATGTATCTTTATTGTTTCTTTGCCACTGTTATGGCTACTAAAAGGTCAGTTGGACCTTATGGCACCAAAAGGTCACCTTTGTTATTCTAAAGAGAGAAGTTTTGACATCTGATATATTGTGAAGAGAACAGAGACCCTGACCGATGTACTGTAACATTAACCACCACATCTCTCCTTTAAAGGAAAGACAAAAGAAGTGTCTTTTTATCTGCAAATCATCTTTAAACATTCAAAATATAGACAGAATTCATTCCACACTCCTCTGCTGCGCATTTAACAAAGTTTACAATTTAAAACTACAAATTGGGAGCTCCAAGTAGCAGCATTCCACCCCCTCTCGTTCCTCACATGGTGTTTGCAAAGTGGTGATATGTATATTTCTACTTATTAGTATTAGACATGGATTATAGATTTAAAGATTTTAATAACGGTTTTACTGCTAGAGCAGAAGTTAATTCCGAGATGCCTTTATTTTTTTTTTACAGCCATCTTTCTCTTTACAACAGCGATGAAGCTGACAGCTGAACTTGGACCACTGAGAAGCCAGTTTGTTGACTACGTGAATGCTCATTAGTTCGTTACAAACATGCTAAATGACTGTGTATTTAGTCAGAGGAAGCACCAACCCTCTAGGCTGGGTTCACTGAAGACATTTGGCTCTGCCTTACACTGAGGTGAAGATCTTAATTGTCCTTCTCTGGGTAGATGAGACCTTATAGGAAACTGAACACAGCAGAAAAGCTTAACCGTGTTTACATGAATATTTCAGGTCCAGAGCTCACCATGGTAGACACCCAGACATGAGTTAAACAATACTAGCATTGGAGCCACGAAGGTAAAAATGCCAGACCCTGAGAATCCTTGCTCACTCAAGAGGGCACGTCCTAGAGCAATAATGATGGAATTTATGGCATGATCTTTCCAGCCCAAACACTTGGCTAAGTACCGCAACATGGTTTCATAAATTATCTGTAAACATTTCATACATTGTCCTTAATTGTTACCACAACTCTTGAAGTCAGCTACTGCACTCACCATGTTTTAAACAAGAACATCAAAGCTGTATCCCTTACTTTAATACTTAAAATAGAACATCTAGAACCTTCCTTTCAAACGTATTTACCAGTTAGATCTTTCCCTTTAAAGAAAAATTGACATAGAACTGTAAATATTAGCCACAGAAGTAAGTTATTTATTTGCATTCATTTTATAATAAATGGATATTAATAAATAAGTAAATAATAATAAATAAGATATGTATCTTAGTCTTTCTAGGCACATGGAGGCGAGCAGAATTGTTATTTTGAAAACAAAAATCTCTAAGTAGAGGTTTTAAATGAGCGATGACAGTTTACAGAAGCTTGAACGTGTTTTATTTTGGCTTTCATGATGTAAAAACAATTCCGTGTTGCATAGCACAATTGCAAATGATAACAGTTTTTAAACAACTCATCCTGCAATTTCATGAAGCTCTTCAATTTAACTCATCTGGAAGATGAGAGCAGAAGAGGGAGAAAACAGTTTCAAGGTTGAATTGCTAGCATTATCTAACATCTGCTATCAAACCTTAATTGTTAAATTTTCAAGTTGGAATTAGTTGATGAACAGTTCGTCATCCACTGCAAATTATCATTCTCTAGAAAGTAGTGTTGAAACATATATTTTATCCAATCTGTGTTCAGCAATGTCAGCTTCTAAAATTAGTCAAATCATGCTGTCTCTACCAAAGTATCAAAACAGTAAATATACGTTCCATTTATTTCAAGACAAATTTTAAAGCTCTGTTTTGAATGCTGACACTTTTTTCCCTACAGTTTTAAGGAAGTAAAATTGTACTATGTCAGTATTGCACTGAAAATATCATCTTTGACTTAATCCAAATAGTAGCAATGGTGCATAGAGTGGGAAATTCATGCCATGCCAGAATTAAAGTTGCTTAGGACATTATCTTTGTTTGAAAATGAAAACATTGTCTCTCTTATTTTGAAATATGCATATTACACCATGCAATGGGGCAGTCAACTACCATAAAAGTATCAGAAGCTTTCAAACTCACTACTTTCACAAAGACTATCGCATAGCCTGAAACTGAATGATCAGTCAGTAAACATAGTTATAATGCATGGAGTATTCATCTAACAATGTGTGCATTCATTTCTGTGCCACACAATAAAATAAAACCCAAAGTTTTCTATGGCAGCATTTAGAAAATCAACACGACCATTGATTTTCAATTCTTTGACATTGTTCTCCAACACGGTAAGCACCACTAGCTCTTGCTCAAGTTAGGTAATATATGTTCCCAACTTAAATAACTGCATTTCTTCATATTGGCCCATGTCATGAATTGAAAAAAAATGTGGAAATACATGCAATACCTTTGCCCTTGCCTGGTGAAGTGGCTGAGATTTCATACAATATTAAAATTCAGTTTAGTAAAGTTTTGACTATGTACTCTTGGGATACTGCTGTGTTCCATGGTTAGCCAATAACCTTCCCTCACTCCCACTGTACTTTTTATACTTGTTACAGTGTCCATCACAGGAAACCAGGAAACTTAAGCATTTTTCCTATTCATTCATAATTCTCCTTGGATTTGGTGCATTTCTTTCAACTAATTTATTAAAAGTGTTTTAATGGGTTTATTTCCTCCCTTAATTCTTAACTGAAGTACGAAAGAATGGCTCTCACTGTGAAATCATCATATCTCTATATCATTTATTGTACTTCAGTAAATACATGTTGATTAACACAGCTAATTTTTGTTACATACAGTTTTATGACACCGCGTTGGTTTATTTAGGTTGACGTGCAAAATCTCATTCTTGTCCCTGTTTATGCATACTTCAAATGATTTGGCATGAAGCAGAAAACACATTTTATAACATTTTGTTTGGAACTTCGGTAATTTTTATCCTATAAAATGTTGTCCTGGATGCTGGATGGCTCCATGCCTTCATTTCATGTGAGTTTTCAGCATGTAGCTTTCTTTGAACGTAGGTTTGTAAGAGAAGATGACCACGGCCACATGAGGAGGTGACGAGCAGAGATGTCTTTGAATATCACTTTACTTTGAGCATGAAAACTCCCATGTCACGTCTCTATCTACCACCATCTTTAAACATAAAATTTATAGATATGCTGATTCATTAAATCACGAATTCAATACAGGTAAAGTAAAACATCAGACAGGAAAGACTAAGGCTTGTGATAAGCAATAACAGCTTATAATCAAGACCCCATTCAATCTGTCCTAGTCGACTGATAAAATAAATGTGCAGTGCTGTGCTGCACAGAAGATAAAGCACATGGCCCGTCATGCAGACTTTAATTTCAATAAAATCGTTACTCTCTGCGGCAGTGTACAAATGTCAACCCTGCATTGCATGCACAGTTCTGTCCTCAAACATACATTAATGATTCCAGTGTGTTGCTCAAATAGTTGGCTTCGCAGCTCAACTTCCTTCCTCCCAAAAACAACAACAAAAAAAAAAACAAAAACAAAAACAAAACAAAACAAAAAAACAAAAAACAAAAACACCAAAAAAACAAAAACAACAAAAACAACAACAACAACAAAACCCAGTCTAATACATTCCAGGTAGTCTATGAAGGAAAGCTGACTACCTTGGATAGTTCACCTTCCTAGCATTTGATTTGTATGCTCACAGATGCCTAGGAAACAGGTACACCCACAATAATCTGAGTAAGACAGTAACTTCGTCTTTGAAATTAATACCACTGCCACACAAATATGTTTGTTTATCAAGCCACATACAACTGAAAACTTGTTGTGAGTCAGGTACTGGGCTAAGTAAAGAAATGCACAGTAATCTCCTGCTGTGGGCTGCTTAAAAGAGGTAAAGGGAAGATGAAAATAATATGGGGTGATAAAGTTCCAGTGGCAGTCATTTGCTAGTCCATCACGAATTGGGTAAATTGGGTCATTGACACTGTTGGATGACAGGAAGAGAAGAATTTGGTTGGTTTTGTTTTATTTGGGGAGGGGAGAATCATGTGCTTGGCAACAATTGAATCAGAGAAACTAGGAAAAAAAGTAGAAAATTATGAGCTACACCAGGGAAGGAATAAAATGTTAATGAGTAATGAATTTCTTTCAACTTGGAAACATACATTTGCTCATCTTAGTAAGAGGGGCTTAAATTCTCTTCTATACAGGCTCCCTTCTCAACATTCTTACTGCCGTATATTATTGACGCTTTGCTTAGTACACAGCATTGGAAAATGTTGTGCTCAGTGCTGCGCTACACAGAACATAAAGCATTAAGTGTCATATTAAAGGTAATTTGAATATATTAATCAATTTTATATAATGGATTTTTTCATTTGAAAAGCTGTATCTGTCGCTCCAAGGACCAATAAAATTGACACATCTCATTTATGTGTTTTGAAAAAAATGTTCATTTCAGAAAATTACTGAAATTTGAAAAGTTACAGATGATAATATCTCTGTCTTCTGACATGAAGTGAAGCAGTTGTAACGAGAATTTTTCTCTTAAATAGCAAATCTTTGATCAGTGTATTAAAATATGTAGTTACCCAAGTCAAACACTTTAAAGGGATTTGAAACTTTAATCTCCTATATACTATAGATAAGTCTTTTAAAATAAAAATGTTGAAGTATTTCAGTTGTAAATCGCTCATGTTGCTTTTGAACCTTTACAGGAAGTATTCCCAAATATTTAATGAGTAATTCTTTTAGCTCCTCTATCTTGCTGTGTAAATGATTGACAATTAAAATGGATAAAGGAGAGATACTATTACATTTCAGAGTTAAGAAAGTCTGGGAAATTTAACTGATTCTTTTCTTATTATTCTAAATTTATTTTTTTAATTGCACTTTTCAGAATGTCCTGGAATCTGTACTTTTGCATTACATTTTTATTTATAACATATGTTTAGAAGAACTACGTATTACTACTCCAAGGTGGAATTTCCATATGCTATTTGGCAAATTTTCATGCGATTTATCTGATATCACTCGAGTACTTAAAACATTTATTCATTCAAATCGTCATAGTTTCTGAATATTTGCTTTTATACTTTTGGCCGTAAACTAATATTTCCTTTTTTTTCCAACTTGGAAGTTCCAAATTTTGCCAACAAAATTTCTTATCTTTTGCTAAAAAAGAATAACTCATAATGTTTAATCTTAAAATCATTGTTGGGCTATTAAACAATAAATAATAAAAATATTTGATTACTCAATAATAAATATTTTCAGTATTTTCAACAGGCATAGATTATGAATTTCAATTTGAATAAATAAAAGGTTGAATATTAAAATATGTAATTCAACATAAGCAATGTAGACCCAGCTTTATATACCAGTGTTTTGCAAGTGGTGCACAAAAAGAAAAGGAAGAAAGGGAGAAGCTGTCTTCCACAGTACGGTAAAGGTAACTAGAAGTATTTCTTAAACATAGAGTGACTTCCTCCACCAATCAAAATGATGTTTGGGAAAAGGAAGTGTTATCAGTTTGACTGATAAGACAGGAAGATGCAGGAGATGAGTGAATACAATCAGGGCAGAGTCTCTTGTGCTCCATGTTTCTGTGGGATCAGAGCCTTACAACAACCATACACACATGGATTGAAGTCATCCTAAAGCTAGAGTCTCCAAGTAACGGATTAAGTTTCGCTGTTCCTAAAAGAACATGGGGTTTCATAAGATCGCTGCTCCTTTTGGTTCCGTCAAAAGGAGAGGTGGTCGGGCTTGTCAAGAGAGAACTTGTTTGGTCTCTTTGTGTGGTATTTATAGCCAGGTCTGGTTAATGTCAGTCTTCACTTTATTGGTATTCTCTTAAATCCTGAAATTTTACCCAGACTTTTCCTCATAAGCCCAATCTTCTCAGAAAACTCTGTAAATTTTCAGCAATATAAAAGTTTCTACTTTTTCCTCTCAAAATATTTTTTCCTGCTTGCCACTTTATCATGATGTTCATCGTAAATTTCACCTAAGACCTCAAGTTCAGCTTGAGTATTTGCTGCATATATACATCCATGCTATTTCCCTCATGCTTCAGTAATGTAAACAAACAAAAATCCCTTCTCAGAGCCTCAAAGGCTGATACTTTTTTCAATCGTCGTTGTTAGTAATGGAGGTGGAAAAGCCCAATCAATCAACTACCAAGAGATGATGCTTGGAGGCAGTAGTGTGGACCTTTAAGAGAATTATTTTATTCACCTTTGAATATAAATTTAAATGTATCATAAAATGTAATGTAGAATATAAGATCACAGTTTCATAAACTTTAACATTTTTCTTTAAAATATTTATAATACAGCTAATAATCTTCTTAGTTCTAAGTTCGAATATTTTCTCATGATTATACTAGGATAAATGAATGAATGAATAAATGAATAAGTAGATAAGTAAATGGAATGAAATAAAAATCCAAAAATGTTTGAATCCCATATTAATGGTAGAAAATGTAACTAAGCAAATCAGCCCACAAACAGAAGACCCTGTTCCTTTCCTAATATAGTATCAGTAATATAATATTCATTTCTCAGAAAATACCAATACTTGAGTTTTTAAGGATTATCTTTAAAAGAGATTAAAGGTTATTATTTTGATTAATGCTGATTCAATCACCAAAACGTGAGCCCACACTGAGACATCTCAGTTCTGTGGAGTTGTTGGGATTTCTTTTATCATCTACAGTAATAAAAATAATAAGTATTTGTTTTAAGTTTGATAGGCAGGGGTAGATAAAGTTAATGAAAGCCATTAATTTAAAAAGCTTATTTTTATTTGATTCACTATTATAATAAATAATAATCATTTGAACTTTGGAGCATTCAAAACTTGGAATAATATTTTTCAAAACTAACCAATACCAAAATGTTTATCGGTATATCCTGAGCTTACATAGAGTGGTCATTTGTAGTAGCATTGTCAGAGGTAATATATATTTTCTTTGTCTTGAGTTTTGCAGTAGATGAGCTGTTAATTATCAGCTCTCTGACTGTTCCAGTGGTTACTTGACAGCTGTTTACGTTACTGCAGAAAAATGGTTAGAAAACTTGGAATAATTAAATTTTTATATTTCACGTAGCATAATTTTTAAATCATAATTCATCATATAAAAACAATAACAAACCTAAAGAATGAACCAGTCCAATACTTTGTGATTTTTCTTGGAGTATAGGAAGGCAGACAGCTTATTCTTTCAAGAGTCATGATTTTACACAATCATTGAGCACTCTGTATAATTTTTACTATAAAAGCCTCAATTTCCTAAAAGTATTGACTAATTTTAACACTTCCTTCGCACCTAACCTCCAGTGTCTCATACAGACAAATGCAATATTTATCCATTTCATCTGCTTCATTTAGTTGTCAATTTCATAGTTTATTCTCTTCTGACTGAAACAACTCTCGAGTAAATTCTCTGCATCTGTCCCCAAAATACGAGCTTGGTGTTTCATATACGGTATGTGGAACTGTGGTGAAACTGTAAGTTAATATCTAAATTTTTTGTCACATCATCCTAATCTATTACACTTATTCTCCTACCAAGCACTCAGTAAATTATAATGGGCAGTAAAATTTGCAGATTGTATTCAAGTGCCTTAGTACATCATATATACAAGCCAATTATTAAATTATTTGCTATATAATTCATGAAATGTCAAATTAAAAATACATATTGTTCACTTCACAAAATAATTACAAAAATGTTACAACAAAACTTTTTAATAAAACCTCTATAGCTACATTGTAGCATGACTTACTCTATGAAGAAAAGTAACTATCTTTTCTTTAAAAAAAAATACTTTTCAAAAAATGTCAATAAAACCTTATGTGTAACTGAAAATTCTAAGTGGTCAAGAGTAAGTGTAAATGAGTCACAAAAATATTCTGAGCAAAGAACAACAGAGTAGGTTTTTTCCACACTAAGAATTTCAGCACTGTGCCGGTAAGGCCAAAACAATAAATCAAATATGTTTTGTCTAAATCAAATATACTTTTAACACATACGTATCAAATTCAAAAACTACGCTTACTCTTCAGAATAAAAAGACTGGGAACCTTAGAGATTTTCCAGGTCAATGCACATGAGGATTTCTTAAGATTCAATGAGTTTTTTTAATTTAATTGTTTTTTACTACGAAATCATCAGACATTACTGAAAATTCATATTGCAATGTTCCTAATGTACCTGAAAACAGAGCTTATCTGATGAACAGTGCTATTGCTCATCTCCAAGTTCAAAGGTGCTTCTGCAGTAGCCCTGGCTCTGTTTTGCAAATCCTGCTAGCTGCAGCAGTGAGACAGATTTCGCGTGGTTCTCAGGAAGACATAGTGAATACGGGTGCAGTACCTAGTAAACCTGGTCAGTGACTTCATCTTCAGCCCGAGAGACTCAAGAGAGTTGTTTGTCTGTGAGGATATAGTTTGTTTTGTTTTCTTTCTCTTATCATTTTCCTAAGTTGGTCAGTAATTAATTTTACCCCATTCTAGTTCAGCAGCTACCACAGTCAGCTCTGCAAACTCACCACTGGCCAGATGAAAAGGAAAAACCAGTGCTCAGCTTTGACAGAACTCGAGACTGGTTGGTTGTTGTTGTTTGTCTGTTTGTTGTTTCTGTGAGGAGCTGAGTGGTTTTATTTTGGTTTCGTTTTGGTTTTGCCTTTTCCTAGTTCCCTGGGGATCTCCTGAAGCAAGCTCTGAGGCAGATTTTCTGACCAGCCTTGGGAATTTTAAGTGTAATACTGAGACACTATTTCAGGAAAGTGCCTCTCTCCAACCTCATCTTTTGCTTAGTCTACTAAGTATGTTGTCATTCAATGTCATGAGAAAATATTAGATAAGTAAAGCACAGGCATATCTCACACACACACACACACACACACACACACACACACACACACACACACACACACACCGAAAAAGAAAAAAAAAACTCTTTAAATGTATGAATTGTTGAAGAACTGGCTTGCAAAAAAAACCCTTGCAAAATAGTTTCTCAGGATAATTCTATCCAAGTCTTAATTGGGCGTGTTTTATGTTGTAATCATTTTTACATGCATACAGACATGATTAAAGGCTTTCAGTTAATGGGAGTTACAGATATATCCTAAATAGAGTAGCTGAGAGTTAGTGACTGCTACATGCTGTAGGCATGGCACTTCCTATATTAAATGACGAAGTGAACTTTTAAGCAAGTCATACAAGTTAGGTAGACTAAGAAAAAGAGAACGATAGATAGCACCATTCGTTATACTAAAAAGAAAAATCATTTAATAAGTTTCGTTTATCTTCATTTTATGCCCAATAATAAAATATAAGTACTCGGAGTAGCCTCGGAAATAACTAGCGATTTTCTTACCACAATCACACACGTAGCCTCAGCTGATAATCTTACGTTTAATGACAAAACAGAAACAACACAGGCTCATTTAAGAAGAAATATAGGGATGATATCACAAATTGAAATATTTAAGGCCATCAATAGACATAAAACATAGTGGAGTTGCCTAACAGAAGCTAGGACTGTTACAATTAATGATATTTTAAAAAAAAAAATCCAGAAAATTGTATGTACTGAATTTAAAAATTGTTGAAACTAATCGAACAACCTATCAGCAAATTGATAACATTACATAAAAATAAGTAGAAAACCTTGCCTTTATGTCCTTCCCACTCTGCTCCACTTCCTTTAATTGCACGATCCCCAGCGATCAGACAGGGGGCCTGAGAGGGAAAGCAAGGCAGGTTCTGGAGACAGCAGCCTGGTAAGCTTGGTATGAAACGGTTCTCAGGAGACAGGCTTCATTGAGCAGCTCGTTTAATTGGGGAAAACAAAGGATATTTAAACCTCTGGAGAGTGGGCAGTGGCTTTTTGGGTAAGAGTACGTCATTGGCTGAGGTTAAGTTGCTGGGAATACCTTATTGCATAAAGAGGAAATTCTGGAGCTTGCTACACATGACCTTAGAAAAAGAGAGGAAGTTTAACCTGTAACTTGGCCACCAGACTGTGTGAGCACCTCAAGGGTGTCAGAGGTAGGGCTCAAAAAGCTATCTGGATCAGGACATGCAAGTCCAGGTCAGGGAAGAAATTATTCTACTTCTACCAATCTCAAGATAAGATATTGGGAGTCTGGACACTCCCTGCAACCACACTGTTTCTCCAGGCCAGCTCATCAAGTCACTTGGCTCCTCGGCCCCACCCCTTTGATCAATCTGTAGTTTCTTTTTAAAGGTAGAAATAACTCCCAGATGATCCAGTTGTACCTTCTGGCCTTAAACACAAGGACTCCTTATCCTACTACAGAGAAACATGCAAAGCCAAGTTTGTTCCTGCTCCATTTTCAATATCTAAGAAGTGTAATTATACATGGATACAGAAATATGCTATACATACAAAGCAGAATATTATTCTGCTGTAAGCAAAAGTGAAATCAGCTATTTAAAGGATGGCACTGGGATATATTACAGCGTGAAGGATACTTCAAGCCAACATGCCTCTCATTCTCTCTCACATGTAGATCATAGCCTTGAACTTCTCGATATTTTTGTTTACCTTTAGATGTACCAGACATGTACTAATGTCTTTAGAGACACAAGGGTAACAAAGAGGTCATGGGTAGTAGGAGGAGAGAGTCTTTAAACCAGTAAGGACAGTAGACCAAACACATGCAGTATGAAAATTGAGAAAAGAATACAGAGGGGAGTCAAGATTTATACAGAAAGTTGGTGGAATATAGGGGGAGATGTCTTTACTAAAGCAGTGAGCTGAATGAAGGAGCAATTAGGAAAAGCAGCTACATTTTCTTATGGCAGATAATATGATTCTATGAATAATGACCGTAAAGACACCGTAAGAAAATTCTATATAACTACATTTAGAAAAACAGTAGTTGACGTTAAAGAAACATCTTAAGCTAGGCTCTGTCTCCTCTCAGCACTAATGTATCATCGGTTCCTACTAGAATGGTCTGTTTTGTTTTTTTGTTTGTTTGTTTGTTTGTTTTATTAACTTGAGTATTTCTTATTTACATTTCGAGTGTTATTCCCTTTCCCGGTTTCCGGGCAAACATCCCCCTAATCCCTCCCCCTCCCCTTCTTTGTGGGTGTTCCCCTCCCCATCCTCCCCCCATTGCCGCCCTCTCCCCAACAATTGCGTTCACTGGGGGTTCAGTCTTAGCAGGACCAAGGGCTTCCCCTTCCACTGGTGATCTTACTAGAATATTCATTGCTACCTATGAGGTCAGAGTCCAGGGTCAGTCCATGTATAGTCTTTAGGTAGTGGCTTAGTCCCTGGAAGCTCTGGTTGCTTGGCATTGTTGTACATATGGCGCCTCAAGCCCCTTCAAGCTCTTCCAGTTCTTTTCTCTGATTCCTTCAACGGGGTCCTGCTCTCAGTTCAGTGGTTTGCTGCTGGCATTCGCCTATGTATTTGCTGTATTCTGGCTGTGTCTCTCAGGATCGATCTACATCCGCCCTGTCGGCCTGCACTTTTTGCTTCATCCATCTTGTCTAATTGGATGGCTGTATATGTATGGGCCACATGTGGGCAGGCTCTGAATGGGTGTTCCTTTCTGTGTCTGTTTTAATCTTTGCCTCTCTCTTCCCTGCCAAGGGTATTCTTGTTCCCTTTTAAAGAAGGAGTGAAGCATTCACATTTTGATCATCCGTCTTGAGTTTCATTTGTTCTAGGCATCTAGGTAATTCAAGCATTTGGGCTAATAGCCACTTATCAATGAGTGCATACCATGTGTGTTTTTTCTGTGATTGGGTTACCTCACTCAGGATGATATTTTCCAGTTCCAACCATTTGCCTACGAATTTCATAAAGTCATTGTTTTTGATAGCTGAGTAATATTCCATTGTGTAGATGTACCACATTTTCTGTATCCATAGAATGGTCTGTTAAGCAATGCTTACAACATTCACTTGTGTGTGTGTGTGTGTGTGTGTGTGTGTGTGTGTATATTTTATTTGTTTTTGTAATCCAAAGTTCCAAAGTCTTTCACATTTCCCACAAAATACAAAACAAACAAACAAACAAATAAACAAATATAAAAAATAAAAACAACCATGGCTGGTTCTTCACAGTTAAGCTCACTCTCTGGTACTAACTTTCAGATTAATTACTTATCCACAGCTTTGGTTAAATATCACGACCAAAAGCAACCTGTAGGAGAGAGATTGTTTGGGTTTTCATTTCCAGAGGGATATAGCACAAAGGCATGTCAGCAAGCATCAGACATGAATCCATCTGCACACAGAAAACACAGTGCAAAGATGTGAAAATGAAGGTGAGGGAAGGCTACAAACTCTCAGAGCCCATCACCAACGACTTGCTTCCAGTAGCAACGTTACACTTCCTAAAGGTCCCACAATTTCCCCCAAATGTTCCTGCAACCAGGAACCACGTATTCTAATATTTGAGCCGATGGGGGATATTTCTAGGTTAAATCACCACAGTATAAATACATTCAGAAATATAATGAGTAAATATGTCTGCACAGAATGTCAAATTGATAATGTGTCAATGTATCCATTATTTGCAATGTCAGAGGAATGAAGAACGCTGAAACAGGCTATCAAAGGTTGACAAACACAAAGCACGGCAAGGTAAATACGTTTTGCCATGCTGGGTGTTTTGGTTTGGTTTGTTTTGTTTGTTTTTTAACAAACCTATTACCCAAATTTATGTTGTTTTGGTGTTAAGAAGTGTATCACAGCATACGTTTATCCATATATATTCATTATACATAATAAAAGTATAAGAAAATGTACTTAATTTATTCTCAATTCCAAAAGCCAGCCAGCTATGTCCTGAATTTGTGATTTTTAAGTTTGTTTTCAGACACACGAAGACGCTAGCTAACAAGACACATAGGTGTATTCCTTTGGTTTCACAAAATTACAATTTCCAATTCAACCCTTTTGATGTATATAGGTAAACACTGATCCAACTCTGCAAATTGGTTCATTTTCTCTTAGAACTTTCTCTGAGCATGCATTGACCCACAATGTACCACTTAATGTCTCCTTGTTTGAAAATTATGAACCCATTTTTATTACTGATATGCATTTAAAATAGAATAGTTTACAGGAGACGATTTGGAAATAACACAAAGTTTTAAATAATTGGGGATTTTAGTTGAGGTATTCTAATTTTATTTTTTATTTTATTTTTCTTGGATATTTTATGTATTTACATTTCAAATATTATCCCCTTTCCCTTCTCTCCCGCATCCCCTCCCCCCTCCTCCTGCTTTTGAGGTTGGTCCCACTCTCACACACCTACTCCCACCTCAATGCCCTGGCATTATCCTACATTGGGAAAACAGACTTCACAGGACCAAGGGCTTTTCCTCCTATTGATGCTGGACTATATCATTCTCTGCCACATATGTGGCTAGAGTCATGGGTCCCTCCATGTGTACTCGTGGTTGGTGGTTTAGTCCCTGGGAGCATTGGTAGAGTTTGGTTAGTTGATATTGTTCTTCCTATGGTGTTGCAAACCACTTCAACTCCTTCAGTCTTTTCTCTAACTTCTTCATTGGGGTCCCCTTGTTCAGTCGAATGGTTGGCTGTAAGTGTCCTCATTTGTATCAATAGGACTCTGGCAGAGCCTCTCAGGAGACACCCGTATCTGGCTACTGTCAGCAAGCACTTCTATGTATCAGCAAGAGTAACTGGGTTTGGTGGCTGCATATGGGATGGATTCCCGGGTAGGTTGGGCAGTTTCTGGATGACCTTTTCTTCAGTCCCTGCTCCACTCTTTATCCCTGTATTTCCTCCCATGAGCATTTTCTTCTCCCTTCTAAGGAGGACTGAAGCATCGACATTTTGGGCATCCTTCTTCTTGAGTTTCATGTGATCTGTGAATTTTTTCTTAGATATTCCAAGCTTTTGGGCTAATGTTCACATATCAGTGAGTGCATACCATGTGTGTTCTTTTGTGACTGGATTACCTCACTCAGGATGATATTTTCTAGTTACATCCATTTGCCTATGAATTTCATGAAGTCATTGTTTTTGATAGCTGAGTAATATTCCATTGTGTAGATGTACCACATTTTCTGTATCCATTCCTCTGTTGAAGGACATCTGGGTTCTTTCCAGATTCCGTCTATTATAAATAAGGCTGCGATGAACATAATGGATCATATGTCCTTGTTATATTTTGGAGAATCTTTTGGGTATATTGCATGTTTCTGCCTTTTGCTCTCTCAGCATCACAACTGCTTCCTTTCGATTCCAAGTATTTATAGTCTCTGCTCATTTTGTCTGACTCACTACTCACTAGAAAATCAGAGCAAGGTTTCTGAGAATTCGATACCTTTTCATGTCATACTTTCATTCTCTCCTCAAAAATTTATTCTGTTGAAAAATCCAGCGGTCACTTGGAATAGCAGGAAAAACAAGAACAATAAATACACTGAGCAGAAAATAAAACCTCAAATGCTCAGCAGGAAACATAGATGAAAAAGTGGGTTCTCTATGGAGCATTTTGAGAATTGTTTGGTCTATCCATGTTGTTGATTCTTTTCAACATCTAGAAGTTAACTTCAGTGTAATTAGTTCTAAACCACTATATATTTGACCATTAAATATTTTTTTAATTTTACCTAAAATAAAATTAAGTCTATTTAAATTGTTTATCTGCTCTTGATTTAACTTTGGTAAGTGGTGTCTATTAAGTAATTTGTCCAGTTCTTGAATCTGTTGAGATTCGCCTTGTGACCAAGTATATGGTAAGTTCTTGAGAAAATCCATGAGGTACTGAGAAGAAGGTATATTCCTTTTCTGTATGAGTGAAATGTTCTGTAGATATGTAAGTACCATTTGAGTCATAATGTGATATTCCATCTTCGCTTGTCATAATGACTAAGATCAAAGGCACAAATGACAGTGCATGCTGGTAAGAATGTGCAAGAGGAACACTTCTCCATTGCTGGTGGGAATGCAACTTGTACAACCACTTTGGAAATTGATATGATGACGTTTCAGAATTGATCTACCTCAAGATCCAGATATACCATTCCTGAGCATATACCCAACAGTTTCTCCTATGAGGATACCTGCTCAACCATATTCACTGTGCCTTTATTTGTAATAGCCAGAAAGTGGAAACAATCTAGATATCCCCCAACTGAAGAATATAAAAAGAATATGTGGTGCATATATTTAATGGAGTATTACTCAGCTATTAAATAAATGACATGACATTTGCAGGCAAATGGATGAAACTAGAAAAGATCATCCTAGTTAAGGCAACCCAGATCCAGAAAGACAAACATGGTATGTACTCACTTATAAGTAGATATTAGCCATACAGTTAAGGAAAACCATGCTACAATCCACAGACCCAAAGAAGCTAAGTAGGAAGAACTCAAGGAAGGACATAGGAATCTCACTGAGAAGGGGTAATAGAATAGTAGACATTGTGGGTGGACAGGGAGAGGAGACTGGACAGGTGTGGGGGTAGAAATGAGAACAGGAGGGATCAGTTGAGAGAGAATGGAGGAAGGGAGAACTGGGAGAAACTGGAATTTGGGGTGTCTTTAGGAAGAGCTAGAAACCTAGGGCAATTAAAACTTCCAGAAATTCATGAGAGTGAGCCTAGCTAAGACTCCTAGAAGTAGGGGATACAGAGCCTAAACTGGCCATCTTCTATAACCAAACATAACTTCCAGTGGAGGGATTAGGACATTAAACTTTCGACCTATACTTTGTCTTGCCTACATGATGTGCTTGAGTAAAGTTGGCACAGAAATTTGGCATAGCAAACCAATGACTGGTCCAGCTTGAGATCCATACCATGAAAAGGAGTCCACCCCTAACATTTCTAGCCAAGAGAGCCAGAAGCCAGAAGCTGGATAGCTCAGAGACCTGTGATAGAAGCAAATAGGAACGACCAAGAATAAGTCAATGAAATATTCCTAAAGATATTCTGCTGTACTCATCGATTGGTGTCTAGTCCAATTGTCACCAGAGAGGCTTCAGCCAGCAACTGGTGGAAACTGATGTAGAAACTCACAGTCACACATTAGGCAGGGCTTGGGGGATCCTGCAGAAGAGAAGGAAGGAGGAGTGTAAGAGGCTAAGGGGTCAAGGACACCAAAATACTACAGAATCAATTGAGTCTCATAGGTGCTCACCGAGACTGGATTGCCTACCTGGGAACCTGAGGAGTGGGACAAACCTAGGCCTGTCACACATGTTGCAGCTGTTTTCCTTGGTCTCTATGGGAGACGGTTAATAGTGGAAACAGGCTCTGTCCCTGACTCTGTGGCCTGTCTTCGGCACCCTTTCTCCCTACTGTGCTGCCTTATCTAGCCTTAACAGAAGAGGAAGTGTCTAGTCGTACTGTAACTTGATATGCCATGGCTGGTTGAAATCCATTAAGGCTGGCCCTTTTTGAAGGGAAACAGAGGAGTGGATGAATGGGGGAGGGGAGGCAGGAAAACTGGGAGGAGAGGAGAGAGAGGAAACTGATGTGAAATAAGTGAAAAATTTTAAAAAGATCTATAAAGACCAATTGGGAAAATTTTTTAAATAGTAAAATAAAATAAGTTTATCTGGTCAATACAAGACATTCCTAACACTTCAGAGCCAGAAGGTTTGTGTATTTTTCAAAAACTCCATGGTCTTTAGAGACTGGAGAAATGACTACCCAGTTTAAAAGCATTTGCTGCTCTCGTAGAGGTCCAAAGTTTGGTTCCTAAGACCCACATGGCAACTCAAAACCATCTGTAACTTCAGTTCTACTATGTCATAAACCTTATTTTGGCACCAAAAGTGCCTGTGTTACACATACATATATCAAGGCAGGCAAACACTCATACACACAAAAAAGTAAATGAATATTTAAAAAATTCAAAATGATCATCCCTTAAAATATACATACAAGAAAATCATAACATTGAAAAGGTTATTTTATATATTCAGCTTTCTGTCTCTCTCTCTCTCTCTCTCTCTCTCTCTCTCTCTCTCTCTGTTTGTGTGTGTGTGTGTGTGTGAATATATACATAGATGCTTGTAAAAAAAAAACAGTTTAAAAAGAGTCAGTGGTTTTGATAGCAAGCAAAGTAGGGATACCTGAGACTATTTTAAAGGAGAAAGGACATTTTAAAGGAGAAAGGACAATGGTATAATTGTGCTATAATCTCAAATGTAAAGACATAAAAAAAGAAAGTATAGAATTTAGACATCAATAGTTTTAAAGACCAATGAATTCTATTACAAGTATGGATATAATTACAAATATAGATAGAAGTTGAAAGTGTTTTTAATTAATATTCCTTGAAAAAATTAGTGACTTTAATGAGATAGTAAGATCATTATTAAATCAGTATTTAAAGTTGGTGCCTCACCTATAAGCAGAATAACAATAAAGACATTTAACAATTAAATGAGACACTTAAATATATATGGAATCCAACTATTCAGCTAATTAACTCTTAACCAGTGCAAATTTCCTGCACTGAGAATTCATCTCACTGATTTTAGAAATCCATGAAACCTTGGCATGGTAACAGAGATGCCTAATAGCCCCTGATGGTCTCAGCATTCTGCTGACCCATACGTGTGCAATTCAGTTCATCTGGAAAAAAAAATCACAGGCATTTTTGATAAAATAATTTTATCCCCATTCTTCAAGTTAAAAATGCTTGATAATTTTTTAAAAAGTAAGTTAGGATGATTAAGAAAAGTAAAGAGACTCAATAAATGTTTAAAATAAAGTGCAATAAACTTTATAACAAATATTAGCAGTTTAAAAATTCTTTCATCCCAAATTTCTACCAATGAGATGCTAGTACCAATCCACAACTTCCTCCCTTTACAAAAACAAAATATGCACCAATGAAGTTGAAGCAAAGTTAGTTCTTTTTAAAACTATAAAGCACTGGTTAGAACATGGAGTTCAGCAGAGAACCTACTGAAAAGTTCATTACAAATAACCAAAAATGACATTGTACTACATGGAATCAAGTATATATCAATGAAAGACTATGTATTATCCTAATCAGAGAGTATATTCCCCTTTGCTTGTGGAAGTCATTAAAGTTAGGAGCAATTTATAGCTCTTCATGTTATACATAATTATGATTAAGTAGATTTTGGGTTTCCTATTTGGCTTATAGAGAACTTCAAAATCACTTCCATCCTCACAAGTTAAAAAAAAAAAGAAAGCACACACGTGGCCCAAAATGAAAATTAACTATTTTTCTTAAGTCTACCAACGAAATTATGTCACAAATCAAGATTATTTCTTAGCATTAGATACTCACGGCCCTATTAGAGGAGAAGTCACCAAAGGACAGGGACTTCTGGCCTGGGACATGGGAACAGAAACTTTAGCTGCCCCAGTAGAAGGGAAGTATTTGACCCCGTGGAAACCCAGTACAGACATGTCACAAAGTTTGGACAGTGTTTTGTAGAGGTCATAGTCTCTATAGGAGAATTTACTACTGATGTTCAGCTAACTAGATATGGCTTCCAACTGCTTTCTAAATATTTCTGCTTACACCCTTGAACAAAGGCTATATAATCTGTCTTAACCAGGGAAGTCTATGTTTGCAGTGAATGGCAATGGATTTAGACTTATATCTGCACAGAATCCTGAAAATAACTGATGGTTGGAGAGTCAACCATAAAAATAAATCATTTATACTACCTCTTGTAAGGCTTACAGAACACTATAAAAATGGGAAAAATAAGAATAGGTAGCTTGAAGATGAGAAGGACTTTAAAAATCCTATCATCTAGACAACACACAACCAATGTGACCATAAGTTCCATTCAGCTATAGATATTTACGGTAGGTCTATGCAAAGAAAGCTTTCTCAGACCTCTTCAGAGGAGCTTCCTCTTGTAGTAGACGGCAATAAAGAGACACTCAATTGGTCAAAGTGCAGAGAATAAGAAACCGTGAAGAGCTCAACCATAATTAAGAATTGTATATCACAGCGGTTGTCACAGAAGAGAAGGCAGTAGGATTGTCAAAACCAGAAATAGTAGATAACTTCAAGGAAACTGTTTTCCAGACACAACAGGAGAGTCATACATATAAACTCACAATGATTGCGACAGTATATACAGGACCTGGACACATGAAGGTCAGATAAAATCCCCCATGCTGGGGTGAGGTTATGCTATAGCACTAGCTGAGAATCCGATGGCCTTTGCTGGGGGTGGGTGAAAAAGTCAATTCTCTGTAACAATGGTGTGACTCCTAATAGACAGACTGCAGTGTGCATGGCAGGCCTTATTCCCAAGAGCACTTGGGCAGCACAAACTATATTCAGTGGAGGGGGAGGGAGAGGAGAGGAGAAGGAGGGTGAAGAGGAAGAGGAAGAGGAGGAAGAAGAGGAGGAGGAAGAGGAGGAAAAGGAAGAAGACTGGAAGTGAGGGTGAATTTAGGGGATGTGGATGGGAGGAGGAGTGAATGTCATCAAGTACATTAAATAAAGTCCCCAAATAATTAAGAAAGTATTATTTTTAAAAACTGAAGTAATCAAAGAGAAGGAATAATGCTTAGGGGTTGATAATGCTTTTAATTATTTCCATGCTCCACAAGTCATAATAAAACTTGGTGTCTCTTAAAAGAGTATTCAGAGGGGTGGCCTTTAAGAAATAAGTTATAACCACCCTAGGACTTGGATGGTGTTCATGTCTATTGCCTTCGCCTTTCTGACTTGTAGGATCAGACCACTGAAATTGCCAGCACCTTGTTTTTAGATCACCAAGCATCAAGAACTGTGGGAAAATGAACTATTGTTTTCAGATTTCCCTATCTCCAGTATTTAGTTCTAGCAGCACGAAATGTAATGCAATGGAGCTGGACAGAAGAGTCACTGTAAATGGCAAAAAATATAGACCAAAACACATAAGATACTTCAGAAATACTAACACCATCGCTGTCTTGTACAGGATAAAAACGTATTAATTTAGGAAATACAATCTGGTGTTACTTAGGAATATACATGATTTAATCATTGTAAACTCGATTGACAACTTTGACAATTTTGGGCTCTTATCTTGCTTTTGTGATGATGGGGATCAAATCCAGAGTCACGTGTATGCAAAACTAATGCTCAGCCACTGAGTGACAGAGGCACTGCTCTTAGTTTCAGTTTCACCTTTCCCGATAGATAGATAGATAGATAGATAGATAGATAGATAGATAGACAGACAGACAGACAGACAGAAGGAGAGAGGGAGATAGAGATTTGCTGATTTCTGTACATCCCAATTGCTGTCCTCTCCCAGTTCCCCCATCAGACCCTCCCCTACTTCTCCTCTGAAAGGGTGGCCCCTTTATCCCCACATGCTGGCACATCAAGTCTCTGCCAGAGTAGTCACATCCTTTCCAACTGAGGCCAGACAAGGCAGCCCTGCTGAGGAACAGTTACCACAGTCAGGGTACAACTTTAGGGAGAGTCTCTGCTCCACTTGTTGGAGACTGAGGAGCACGTCTCCTACATATTGGGGTAGGGACTCCTCCCAGCCTGTGTGTGTTCTTTGGTTAAGTGGCTCTGAGAGCTCTCAGACATCTATGTTAGCTGACTCTGTTGGTCCTCCAGTGGATTTCCCATTCCCTTTCTTTTTAACAATGAATATCTGGTATAGGTTCAGAGTCTGCATGCTTTCTCATAAATCTCTTGCAAAGCCGTTGGTGATTTGGTTGTATTTGAACTTAAGAAAAGAAATTAATATGTTTGCCTGAAAGACATAGAAAGAGCTGTGAGTATCTGTCTGCCCGTGTGACCTCTGAAGCGCTGCTCTCTCCCTCATAACGTAGGACACTTGTGATTTGACTAATCCTGTATCATGTTGTTTTCTTCACTGTTCTGTGGACTCCAAGGGCTTAAGTGTGCAGTTTAACTAATTTTGGCTTCAAGAATATGCCATAAGCATAATAGATTACTAATAGATATTTGTCAAAACATAAATCAATCAATGAATTTATTATATAAAATTTACCTATAAGTTAGATTTTTAAAAAAAGTTGATTGGAGATTTGCAATCTCTTTATACAACATCTTTAGTCATTATAGGGCAGTCGATCAAGACTTAGCTGAGAGTCCATCAGTCCAGTCAGAATATTACTATCAATAATCATAGTAACAAATGCTGGTGAGGATCTAAAGAAATCCTTATACATGTTGATGTGGATGAAAATAAATGTATTTCAATATGGAAGTTCTTTGGAAAACTCAAAGTACACTTAACTCTTTGGTTCAATTATATCACTTATGGGTTTGTTTGTTTATTATGATGGCTTTAGCACTTAATCTTTTATTATTTTTTAAGTGCCAATGTTCGTATTAACTGGTTATTTCATATATATATATATCTCAAGGAAAATTAAATCAGCTGTTATGAAAATTAAAATTGCTGTTATGTGCATATGTATTATGTGTGTATGTACACGTAGTTATATTATAGAACCATCCAGTGTACCTAGATCGGTACATTTGCTCATTAGTGTGAGCAAATGAAAAGAAGTATCTTCAAGGAAGAAAGCATATGCTGACGTGCAATTTGATAGTATACTTCATCACAACTGAGTGGCATGGATGCAGGAAATCTCAGAGACTGCCACAGAGGATGAGGCTGTTTGTTCTCCATTGATGAGGAAGCAGAAAGAGAGGAGGTAGAGCAGGTGCAGACCTCGAAGCATCTTTCTCTGCTTTCCCATCTCCCATCCTCTCCTAAGAGTTCCTTATACTCTTTCTTCTTCTAAAATGTGAAAAAAAATATGATTAATCTATACAACTTATGCTTAGTTTTAATAAAAAAGGAAAACCTTTTTAATTACTATTGTATATCAAGGGAAGTTATGGCAACAATGAAGACAAAATCATGACAACTCAGGTCTTCTAAAGCTTCCACAATCAGAATTTGTAGAAAATAGACATATGCATCTTGAAGCAGTAAAACATTTACCACCAGGCATGGAGCATGTGCCTCAGCTGTGTTATTTGTACAAAACCTTGTGTTCAGTCACCAACACTATATATCCTGAGCACGGTGATATATTCCCATAATCCTAGCACTAAGGAGATCAAAGCAGGAGGATCCCAAGTCCAGAATCACTGTAGTCTTTAGGCTATGGTACCAAAGTTAAGAGCAACTTGACTACATAAGTATTTGTCCCCCAATTTTTTTTGTAACAGTGTCTGCTTTTTTACTTAAAACAGCTAGATTTCAACAGTGAAAGACTAAGATATAGGAAAGACAAAAAAAAAATATTGCCATCATTAAAATCTGTCTCAGAATGGGCATAAGAATGAAAAAGATTAAAATTCAAGATTATACTGAGAAGTATGAAAAGTATGGCCTAACCAATAAGGGACCTGAGCTACAAATAACGAAATCATGTGACAAAAATTAATAGGCATGGGTAGTTGCAACAGATTTAGTACCAAGAGGATTGAGCTTGATCAGCAAAACTACACACAATGATACACAAAGAGGAAAATAAAAAGAACCAACCAACCAAGCAAACAAACCCAAACCCAAAACCAAAACCAACAACAACAACACAGAGACAGACAGACAGACAGACAGACAGACAGACAGACAGACAGACACACACACACACACACACACACACAAACACACACACACACACAGAGCAAGAGCATCCCAGCATTTTTGGAAAATACCATCTAATTCAATATGTTTCTTTCAGAATACTTGGAGGAAAACTGTTGAGAAAAATATTTAAGGATATACTAATTAAAAAATTTCCTAAATTAGTAACAGGTAGCTAACCAGGGTGTAAGAGCTTAGAAAATACTGTCAGATATTTTAAAGATCTTTTTTGAAAAAAGAAAACAAAATAAGATTGAATACATTAACATATTCAAATTGCTGAAAACCCTCTTCATATATGTACGGTTGTGTGGCTTCAGCCCCTAACCCTGAGAGCAGGGCTACCTCTGACTCCTCTGCCTGCTTTTGGAATCCTTTCCCTTTTACTGGGTTGCCTCATACAGCCTTAATATGAGAGGAGGTGTCTAATCTGACTGCAATTTGATATGCTAATCTGGTTGATATCCCTAGGAGGCCTGTGCTTTTCTGAAGAGCAAAGGAGGAGGAATCCGTCTGGGGGAGAGGAAGGGAAGGGGAAAAGGGAGAGGTATAGAGGGGGAACCAGGGGAAAGGATGGAGAGGAAACTGCAGTCAGGATGCAATATAAGGGGGAAGATTAAATTAAAAAATTAAAAAAAAACCTGTCACATCCATTTTCCAAATGAGAAGGACAACAAAACAGCCAGGATATGATAGAAACTAAAGATTAATTTTGTTTCAGCTGATGTGACATGAGGACTTTTGACATTTTATGCTGTTCGGTGTCGCATGTATGCAGTGTTCCAAGTAGTTTTACTAGTATTAAGATTTCAGTTAAACTCTGGGTACAGATACATTTGCTTTAGATTCTGATATACCATCAAATTTGTGTTAAGACTGATCGATATGCCCATGTGGTTAATAATTAAAAAATACTTAGTAGAGTTGATGCCCTTGCCTCAGTCAAGATTAAATCATATTTACTCAGGGTCATATTGAAGCAACAGAAGAATAGTAAGACAATGGACTGCAAAGAACCTATTCTTGAACTATCCTTCACTTTCCCATGCTCCCTGGGACACCAGTGAGACCCAGTTGGTAATTCATTAGTGTTAACTTTCCTTACTAATATCTTACAAATATGTACTAGTCTTAGATCAACAATTGTCCGTCAATGAAAGAATGATTTATATACAGAAAGATCTTTTTGTGAATGAGAAAAACAAAATAAAGTTGAATGCATTAACATATTCAAATTGTTGGAAGGCAAAGATAATGAGAATATCGTGACAATCACAAGCCGGAAAGAAATACCCATTCCGGAGGAATACATATAATTTTACTTATTTAAAAGGTATACAGAGGAATGCATAAGAATCTGTGGTGCGCAGGTTGGGAATCAACTGTGTTTCCACACCCTCCATTTCCTCCCTCTCAAGGTGTCTAGACGCTGCTGCAGATGAAAGAATGAACAGAGTCCAGAACGGCTATGGCCTGTAAGATCCCTGTCCAGCTGTGAGTGAGGGTGTGCGCTTTGAGAAGGAGGGGCTACGGGGGAACAGAACCAGGGCTATATATGATCCTTGGAGAGTGGGAGGAGAATCTTCTTAAGGTGAAGTTTCATTGGCCAGAGTTTAAAGTACTAGGAATGCCTATTGGTATAAAGAGGTACCTGATGAGCAGGATCTTATCAGAAAAAGGAAGTGGAATTCGTAGGTGTGCCAAGGGCTACAGGCCCTTACTCAGGTAAAGGGTGTGTGTGGGTGTGTGTGTATGTGTGTGTTGGGATCCCCAGACAAGGTTAGAGAAGGGGAAACCTTGCTGATAAAGGGATAAAGGGAGTCCTCCATTTTGGGGCAAGGCTAAGAAGCGCTATGCAGACATGGTTGACCTTAACTGGCAGGGTTTCCCAACAAGACTCCTTCTAAGAAGCCTTACATAATGGAAGGTAACTGAGTGATGAATTACTAAAAGGAAAACTTTGTCACCTTTAGCAAAGAACACTAATGAAATAATTTTATATACAAAAAGCTGAAGAGTTCTTAGCTATAGGACACGAAAAGCAAACAATATCAGAAAGTTTTTATCACTATTGCTCTATAATACAAGGAGGTCAGGGATACTGATTCCCTCCGAAGTCCTTTTATTGTTGAGTATAGTTTTCGCTATCCTGGGTGTTTTGTTATTCCGAATGAATTTGCAAATTGCTCTTTCTATCTCTATGAAGAATTGAGTTGGAACTTTTATAGGGATTGCAGTGAATCTGCAGATTGCTTTTGGCAAAATGGCCATTTTTACAATATAAAACCTGCCAATCCATGAGCGTGGGAGGTCTTTCCGTCTTCTGAGATCTTCAATTTCTTTCTTCAGAGACTTGAAGTTCTTGTCATACAAATCTTTGTCTTGCTTGGTTAGAGTCACACCGAGGTATTTTATGTTATTTGTGACTATAGTGAAGAATGCTGTTTCCCTAATTTCTTCCTCAGTCTGTTTATCCTGTGAGAAGATAAAGGCTACTGATTTGTTTGAGTTAATTTTAAATCCAGGTACTTTGCTGAAGTTGTTTTGGGAGTATTCTGGTAAACCTTTGAGGTCACTTAAATATATTATCATATCATCTGCAAATGGTGATATTTTGACTTCTTCCTTTCCAATTTGTAACCATTTGACCTCATTTTGTTATCAGATTGCTCTGGCTAGGGCTTTGAATACTATATTGAAGAGGTAGGGAGAGAGTGGTCTGACTTCTCTAGTCCCTGATTTTAGTGGGATTGCTTCAAGTTTCTTTCCATTTAGTTTAATGTTAGCTACTGATTTGGTGTATAATGCTTTTACTATGTTTAGATATGGGCCTTGAATTCCTGATCCTTCCAAGACGTTTAACATGAAGGGGTATTGAATTTTGTCAAATGTTTTCTAAGCATCTAATGAGATGGTAATGAAGTTTTTTTTTTAACTTTGATTATATAGTAGATTATGTTGATGAATTTCTGTATATTGAACCATCCCTGCATTGCTGGGATGAAGCCTACTTGATCATGATGGATGATCATTTTGATGTGTTCTTAGATTTGATTTGTGAGAAACTTATTACGTACTGTTGCGTCGACATTCATTGGTCTGAAGTTCTCCTTTGTAGGGTCTTTGTGTGCTCTAGGTAAAGCATAATTATAGCTTCATAGAAGGAATTAGGTAGTGTTCCTTCTGTTTCTATTTAGTGAAATAGTTTGGATAGTATAGGTATCAGTCTTCTATGAAGGTCTGATAGAATTCTGCACTGAACCCATCTGGTCCTGGGCTTTATTTGGTTGGGAGACTTTTAATAACTGCTTCTGTTCTTTAGGAGTTATGGGGTTGTTTAGATGGTTTATCTGTTCCAGATTTAACTTTGGTACCTGGTACTTGTCTAGAAAATTGTCCACTTCCTCCAGATTTTCAAGTTTTGTTGAATATAGGCTTTTGTGGTAGGATCTGATGATTTTTTTTAATTTCCTCCGACTCTTGTCATGTCTCCCTTTTCATTTCTGATTTTGTTAATTTGAATACTTTCTCTCTCATTAGTTATCTATCTTGTTGATTTTCTCAAAGAACCAGCTCTTGGTTTTCTTGTTTTCTTGATTCTTTGTATAGTTCTTTTTGTTTCTACTTGGTTGATATCAGCCCCAAGTTTGATTATTTCTTGCCCTCTATTCCTCTTAGGTGTATTTGCTTCTTTTGGTTCTAGGGCTTTTAGATGTGCTGTCAAGCTACTGATGTATGTTCTTCCTTTTTTTTTTTTTTTTTTTTTTTTTTTTGAGGCACTCAGAGCTATGAGTTTTCCTCTTAGCACAGCTTTCATTGTGTCCCATAAGTTTAGGTATGTTGTGCCTTCATTTTCATTAAATTCTAAGGAGTCTTCAATTTCTTTATTTCTTCCTTCACCAAGTTATCATTGAGTAGAGCATCATTCAGCTCCCATGTATATGTGGGCTTTCTGTTGTTTTTGTTGGTATTGAAAACCAGCCTTACACTGCAATGATCTAATAGGATGCCTGGGATTATTTCAATCTTCTTGTATCTGTTGAGGCTTGTTTTGTGGCCAATTACATGGTCAATTTTGCAGAAGGTGCCACAAGATGCTGAGAAGAAGTTGTAATCTTTTGTTTTAGGATGAAATGTTCTATAGATGTTTGTTAGATCCATTTGGTTCATAACTCCTGTTAGTTTCTCTGTATTTCTGTTTAGTTCCTTTTGAGAACTTTGAGCTGTGCTTTGAGTTTAGCAAGATTTCTTTTATGTTTATCAGTGTCCTTGCATTTGGAGCATAGATATTCAGGATTGAGAGTTCACCTTGCTGGACTTTTCCTTTGATGTATATGTAGTGTTCTTCCTTATCTTTTTAAATAACTTTTGGTTGAAAGTCAATTTTATTGTTTAGTAGAATGGCTACTCCAGCTTGTTTCTTCAGACCATTTTCTTGGAAAGTTGTTTTCTAGTCTTTTACTTTGAGGAAGTGTCTGTCTTTGCCACTGAAGTATATTTCCTGTGTGTTTCCAGCAGCAAAATGCTGGGTCCTCTTTACATATCCAGCCAGTTAGTCTATGTAATTTTGGGGGGGAATTGAGTCCACTGATATTAAGAGATATTAAGGAATAGTGGTTGTTGTTTCCTGTTATTGTTATTGTTGGAGGTGGAATTATGTTTTTGTGGTTCTCTTCTTTTGGGTTTGTTGCAAGATTATTTTCTTGCTTTCTCTAGGGTGTAGTTCCCTCCTGGTGTTGCAATTTTCCATCTATTATCCTTTGTAGTGCTGGATTTGTGGAAAGATATTGTGTAAATTTGGTTTCATCATGGAATATCTTTGTTTTTCCATCTATGTTAATTGAAAGTTTTGCTGGATAAAGTAGCCTGGGCTGGCATTTGTGTTCTCTTAGGGTCTGTATGACATCTGCCCAGGATCTTCTGGCTTTCATAGTCTCTAGTGAAAGTCTGGTATAATTCTGATAGGTCTGCCTTTATATGTCACTTGACCTTTTTTCCTTTACTGCTTTTAATATTCTTTCTTTGTTTTGTGCATTTGTTGTTTTGACTATTATGTAACTGGAGGAATTTCTTTTCTGCTCTAATCTATCTGGAGTTTTGTAGACTTTTTGTATGTTTATAGACATTTCTTTCTTTAGGTTCAGGAAGTTTTCTTCTATAATCTTGTAGAAGGTATTTACTGACCTTTTAAGTTGGGAATCTTTGCTCTCTTCTATAACTATTATTCTTATGTTTGATCTTCTCATTGTGTCCTGGATTTCCTGAATGTTTTTGGGTTTGGAGCTTTTTGCATTTTACATTTTCTTTGATGGTTGTGTCATTGTTTTCTATGGTATCTTCTGCACCTGAGATTCCCTCTTCTATCTTTTGTATTCTGTTGGTAATGCTTGCGTCTCTGCCTCCTGACCTCTTTCCTAGGTTTTCTATCTCCATGTTTGCCTCCCTTTGTGATTTATTGTTTCTATTTCCATTTTTAGATCCTCGATGGTTTTGTTCAATTTCTTCACCTATTTGGTTGTGTTTTCCTGTAATTCTTTAAGGGATTTTTGTGTTTCCTCTTTAAGGGCTTCTCCTTGTTTACCTGTGATTTCCTGTATTTCTTTAAGGGAGTTATTTATGTCCTTCTTAAAGTCCTCTATCATCATCATGAGGTGTGAACTTAAATCCACATCTTGCTTTTCTGTTGTGTTTGTTTATCCAGCATTTGTTTTGGTGGCAGAACCTGGCTCTGATCATGCCAACTAGTCTTATTTTCTGTTGCTTACGTTCTTGTGCTTGTCTCTTGCCATCTCATTGTCTCTGGTGTTAGCTGGTCTTGCTGCGTCTAACAGTGGGGCTTGACCCTCCTTTATGCCTGTGTTACAGCACTCCTGGAGACTGGCTTTCTCCTGGAGGGATCTGGATACAGAAAACTGCGTCACAGTGTCGGATCAGGGTACAGGCAGAAACAGGAAGGATCCTGTCCCAGATTGCTCCTTGGTTCCTGTGTGAAGAGGGCTCCAGACATGTTCCTCTTGGGCCAGGAATGTGAGCATAAGTGGTGCTCTCCCCTGGGCTCTCAGGATTGTCAGCACTTCTGAAAGTCCAGGTCTCTCCTCATGGAATCTGGGTACAGAGAGCGATGTTACAAGGTCAGCTCAGGGCTCAGGTGGAAATTGGAGGATTCTGTCCCAGAATGATCTTGGGTTCCTGTATCCTAAGGGCTCTAGGCAGGTTCCTCTTGGGCCAGGAATGTGAGCAGAAATGGTGTTCTTCCCATGGGATCTGGATACAGAGAACTCTACTCTCAGGTGTGTCAGTGTTCCTGGAGACTGGGTTTCCATGGAATCTCTTCAGATTAACAAACCGTAAAACACGCAGACCATAACAAGGTATGTGATCAGCCCGTGCCTGCTCCAAGTCAAGTTATTTTTCTGTGTTAATGACTGGCAGAATTAATTGTTGTTGTAATCAGCTACAATATGGTTGGCATGGAACAAAATAACTATAGCCATCCTAGGCAGGCAGACTTCAACAATAATGTCTTAGCTTTATATAGAGTTTAAATGCTACATTATGACTCAGTTAGTCTATAAAACTACCTTATAAATCAATGAGTTTCATTATAGATTTTCATAATTTTTTTTTGTTTTTGTTGATCTGCTTTCCCAGGTTCCTTCTTCTAACCTGCTGCTCCCCTTCTGCTTGACTCTTGTCTCACTCTAACTCCCTTCACACTTTTGCTTTTTAAGTCACCTGTGTATTTGTTCACAGAAAAATTTAAGTCACAATCCACATATTAAAGAAAACATGCAGTGTTTGGTTTTTCTGAGTCTGAACTAATTTGCTGAATGTAATTACTTTCCAGTTTCTGCAAATGTTCAGAAACATTTTTTTATAGAAAAATAAAACTTCCCTTGTTCATGTCTAGCCTGATTGCATTTCCTAGGCATTGTAAATAGAGCATATGAACACCCATATGTAAGTGCCCATTAAGGAAATGTCTAGCAGTGGCATGCTTGAGTCTCGTGATAGCTCTGTTTTTAGTTTTTGTGGACCCTCCACACTGATTTCCACCATGGCTACACAAGTTTGCATTTTAATAGCAATTTCTCTTTGCAACATCATCCCTGGATTTTTAATGTTTTATCATTTGTATTGTTTGCCAAGCTATTCTGACTTTTGTGGAATGGAATCTCAAAATCATTTTAGACTTTTGTGTCTAAGAATGTTGAATATTAATATTAGTATTAATATCAATATCAATATTAATCAACACATTTCTTCATTTGAGAACTTTCTGTTCAATTTGTTGGCCCATTTAGTAAATGGAAGATTTGTTGCTCAGTGGGCATCTGTTTGTTTGTTTGTTTATTTTTGTTTGTTTGTTACTTTGCATTTTCTTTGGATTTGTGGTTTGGTTTTCATTTTGAAGGTTTTTTTTATACATTCTTGATCTTAGCTCCTGTCTGACACAGTGTATATGTAATTATAGTAATGTTGACATTAGGGAAATAATCTTCATGAACTATACGTAAGATAATGGCCTTGGATATACTAAATATGTAAATAAGATATTGGGCCATTTCTTATTATTATATATTCATATGAAATTACAGAGACTATAATTCTTAAATAAAATATTAATGAGCTGTTGACTCAGGATAAATTAAGTGAACTATCAATACTGAATCAAGTTTACTTTTTCAGAACAACTTCAAATTTTCATTGTTTATGATGTTAAGATATTACTAAGTTAATGTTTATATGCTAATAATATCATGGCCGTGCTTTTTAAAACATGTAAGGTTTACCTATTTTTTGTTTTGTGTGTGTGTGTGTGTGTGTGTGTGTGTGTGTGTGTATACACCACACTGTATGTGTGTGGGTAGCTACATAGGCCAGAAGATCTTAAAATCCCCTAGAATTTGATTACAAACTGAATTTACAGACTGAATTTGAGATTCCTGATATGGGTGCTAGTAGCCAAGCTTGAGTACTGCAAACAAAACTCAGGTCCTCTGGAAGAGCAGACAAGTGCTCTTCATCTTGGAGCCATCACTCTAGCCAAATATATGGAATATTTAATGTATGATAATATAGAATAGTCTAGCAAGGCAAAATTTTTTGTTAACTGTGTAGGTGCTTCTGAGAAAGAGCTGTTTCCTTTGCAAAATAAACCCAAAGAAAATATTTTTCTGAACTTTATTATTGGGATTCGAGTAGGTGCAAATGTAATTAGTGACTAAAGCCATAGACAGAAAGAATCTTCAACAGGAAGAGAGGTTAAGAAGTTAAACCGCAGGAACAATGATGCACCAGTGAAAGGCATGTTCCCTTTCATGCCTGCAGTTTAAACTAGAAAACCTGTCATTTGAAAGAATAGATGTTCTTTGAGTCATGGGTGGCAGCGTAAGTCACCAGCTTATCCTGACTTTTTAGCCTGAAGCTGAAGTCTTGATTCTCATCCTAACAATTCCCCACAGCATTCTGGCATGCAGAAGTCATACATGCCACAGGGATTATCGGGAGGCAATTAAAAACTTTCCTGTGTGCAGGTTCCTGATTTTGGAGACAAGTGACTTATAATTTTAACTTTTCCTATTTCAGTCATGAGTCTGAGTTAAGGTGAAATTCACAGTCATCAAAAATTCAAAGTGAGATAGCTTTAGAGCTAAATTTTCAAAGCCTTGGTTCTTAGGCACACTGGTAGTTTGGGCTGTGAAGAGAAATAAACTTCCTGCTTCGATTTTCTGCAGCAACAATGTAGCAATTAAGAGGAAAAGATATCAAGGTGATTGAAGGTTGGTTTCAGCCGAATGGAGTTGAAACAGAGAAGTTTGAACTGGATTCAAACCTATTTCAAACCCTACCTAAAGTAAAAGGGACATAACAATACATTATGTGAGCAAATTCAAGTGTTAAAGATTGAGGGCAGGAAGTTGGCTAAATGTTAAATCACCAACCAAAATCAGCCTACATCCTGGGATTTACTCTTCTTCTTGAGAAATGCTTACCTCAGACAAAAAGTTAAACAAGGTTGGGATACAGTACATTCTGGTCAGGCCCATTGCCAAATAGTTGGTTCTTTTCTCTTTCTCCAAGTTCTAGGGATCTGCCAGTATGACCATCTACCCATCATTTTGTCTCAGCTAGACTGTATGGTTTTGTTCTATCTCAACAGTTCATCCGAACCTTTCTTGTAAACAAGCTCAAGGAACCACTGGGGAAAACCCCTGGAAGCTTGCATCAGCAGCCAACAATTGTGCTCCTCCATCCCCATGACACCCATCGTGCTAATCTGAAGAAAAACCCAGTCTACAAACAGGCAGCCTCTTTCCATGTCCCGACTCCCAACCCTCTCGCCCCCAGGTTGCACAAAACGAACAGACAATAAACCTTGGTGATGGGCTAGGTGGCCAATTGGAAGCAAGCAGACAGTGGTATGTGTCTAATCAATTGTTAGAGATATAAGTATAGGTCGTTCATTCAAGAGTGATTGGGTTTACATAATGTACACTTCTTCGAGAAAATGACTTTTGAGGAGTCAGCTAAAGTAAGGACCCACCTGGAAGAACATTCTGGCAAAGGAGACAGCTAGTTGACGATCCTCAAGGAACGCCCAAAAGACCACTCACTGTCTCTGGAGGACAGGACAGGGGATAGAGTGCTTGTACTCCTGAACAAGATGGAATCAGGTGGTTTTTCACACCAGAGAAGGCAATTCTAAGGGCAAAAAAAAAAATCCACTATGGTATTACCATAGCCATGACAGACTTTTATGGGTTTTCGGTTTGGTTTGGTTTGATTTTAACATGACACTTTAGAGGACAGGACTTAAGGGGTTTGAACAAACAAGCTTGGAAGAAATAAAGTGGAAACATTTCCACAAGACGAAACTTACCTCCTGCCTCTTCCTCTTAATGTAACATGGCTACCCAAGCCCATCTCTGTCTCTTTCTATAAATCTACTCATCAAGCAAAGATCAGGACCTTGTAAATGTGTCTTCTAAAATGTCTGCCTCAATGGTTCCATTTTTCTTTATAATCTAACTTTCAGAAAGCAAATTTTTGTAACTCTTAGGAAATAACCTCTTTACTACTACCCTCTCTTTACCATGATGATCAAATCTAAATATCGGCAAACATAGTTTATAGGGAAAAAAAACTAAATATATTTGTGCTTCCAGGATTCTGTTAGGATTTAAAACATCACCAGTGCTTGAAAGTCTCCTTGTATACCATCCAAAACACTGTTCAAACAAATATACTAATCTAATTTCTAACACTATGAATTAATTTTATGGGGTCACAAAATTATAGAAATGCGATTATACAACATAATTTTGTAGCCGGGCAATGTATTCAGTTGATGCAGCTTTGTAGGGTGCATGGTCTCTGAGTCACAAGATTGTGGAATCTACGTTACTGCTGGCTTACTTGGGTTATTTCTGAACTTTGGGTATTATAAATAGTGCTTCTATAAATGTTTTCACGTGCTATGCTTTCCTTCTTTATACCTGTAATTTGCGTTTCTAATGTTGATTATATTTTAAAACATTTATTGGCCATTTGTATGTCATTGTCCACAACATGCTTGTTAATGTATCCTGCCTAAGTTTAGCAACTATTATTTTTTAATGAGTTGCAAGAATTCCTTTATAATTCTGCGTTGAAATTCTGTCTTGAATATACAGTTAAATTCTTCAACTTGAGACTAAGCCCTTTAAAGTGTTAAGTGGAAAGAGGAATTAGTAAGAGATTTTAGAGATTTGTTATCTTATTAATTACGTGTGTGCCTGTATGTGTGCATAAGTGTTATTACATGTCCCCTGTGCCAGTAGAGGTCTGACACAGTGTCAGACACCCTGAAGCTAAAGTTGCATGCATTTGTGAGCCTCTGTAAAGGCAAAGAACATTCTGGATCACTGAGCCAGCTCTCCAGCCTTAGTAATAATACTTTTGAAAGCACCTTTTCGAGGTTCCACAGAATACAATTTACAACATTTCAGTACAACACTCTAGGACGTACTGAGGGCCTTTGCATTATTAGCAGTAAGAATAACATCCTAGGCCTGGAGAGCAGCTTTGCTGGTGAAGGGCACTGGTTTTTCTTTCAGAAGGCCTGGGTTCAATTTCCACTCTCCACGTGGCAGCTCAGGGCCCTTTGAAACTGCCATTTCAAGGGATGTTATATACTCCTCAGGCCTCTGAGGATACAAGAAATACACTCAGACATAAAATACATACAATAAAAACCGACAATCCTTTAAAATATCTTAATGTATAATTTTTTTTCTAATACCTACAAACTTAAAATTGATTCCCAGACCTACTCCCATCAAGTTCAGATGCCCCTGTAACAAAGTTTTATTTAGCTCCTGTTTTCTATGTCCTTGCAAGCAATTCAGAAAGGATGGAGGGGTCAAGAAAGCTCAGAGAGATATACACGACACAAAAAACAACAACTTCCGGCCTCATAATGCCACTATCCCGTAAGGAAGGCAGTCTATTATCTAAATAGAAGACAGTTTAGACGGACGGTCTGTCGCTGGCTAGAACAACGTTTCTGTACAATTAGAATAAATCTACCCTTAAGTCAAAACACTTTACTCCCAACTGTCAGTATATTGTTTTAATGTATGAATCTTTTTAGAACAAAACTTTTTTTGTGCCATCGGCCTGAAGTCTATTTAAATAAACACTGAGAGAGGAGGGCGTGGCGTGCTCTACACACATATACACAGCAAATACAGTCATCCAAAGAAGGGTGGATGGGTGGAGTAGGAGAATCTCAGCGTTTTACAGCCAGACTGGGCAGTTTTCTACAGTCTCTGCAGTTTCCTCAGTCTGCAGCAGCAGACTGTCTTCAACGTGTCCTAAAGGTCACATGTCTTCATAACACTTCTTCCTGGCAGGTAAAAAGAAAATGAAAATTACATTCCACAAGAAGGAAAGCTGAACAGAAAATGCCTCAGTGGTTTGTGTGATTGTACGAAATGAATGCCGTCATTCAGATATTCGCACACTCCATAACCTACTTCTCCACTAGGCTATGCTGCTTTCTAACTTTCCTGTATCCTTGTAGTAACACAACTAGTGCACTGTAGGGAGAATTTTCTAGAGAGAATTTTCACAACACGGAAGTCTTGAAAAGTATTGCATAGGTTCCCAATCCATTCCAGCTCACACCCTTTCTAGTCCCTGACATCGCTGAACTGATTCTGAGTAGGCAGGGGACCACAGCCTGAGTCTCCTCTCAACATTGTCCTGGTGACTGTAGGAGAAAAAAGCAGACAGCCTTCAAACACTGGTACTTAGGTAAAATTTAAGCCTAAGTAGTTCTCAGGAATTAAAAGCTGACTTTTCTAAGCGGTAGCAGCAAAATTTTAGTAGAAAGGAAAACAAAGGGGAAATATCAAGATATTTTAAGTGGCTCTAGTATCCTCAACTTATCACAGGACAGACAAGACTTACAGGAGGAGACACAACCCCAGATGTAACCAAGAAACCAGCCAGAAAGACACAGATCTCAGAGATCAGTGGGGGAGAACTCTTCTTGATTCATATTCAGGCTTATTTCTCTTTGCCTATCATTCTAGATGAGCTCAGTCCAAAGACAACTGCACGCTGACTACATAGTTCCTCTGTAAGCAGCTTTCATTTATGCCTGTTTAAAACAAAAATTCAACGACGAGGGAAACTTTTTCCGTTTCAGTAGACTTTGCAAGCTGCTATTTTAAGTCCCTTGGCCCCAGCTGTTTCTCTTCTGTAACTTTTCTGAAAGCATAATAAGTCATCTGTTTTTAGTTTGTTCTCTTATCCTGTTTATCATTTCTACTCTTAAAACAAAAAGCCCTAAATTTTGCCTAACTCCTTCTGTCATTGTGTCTGTCTGTCTTTCTCTCCCCATCTCTCCTTTCTCCAGTCTGTCTTCCATTTCCACATGTATAAAGAAATGGCAAAATCTGTCTGAGTATCCCAATTGAAGGAGGAAACATTTTCTTCAAAATGTCAACACATAAATTGTGACACAGGAACAAGTATGTCCTGTGTGATAACTTTCTTTAACCTATCAATTAATACGGCCAGATCATTTTCACTTCTCGCTTTCTGATATAGAACTATTTTATTTGTTCTCCCTTTTTACGGAAAAGTTCTCAAATATTACAAGGTTATTTTTTCGCACGTACGATATTTTCAAAAGAACTTCTCTTATTTTCATTTGATAATTCGATAGTATGAAAGTTACACCCAATGCTCATTTATTCACTTTCTATGAAGCATCTCTTGGAAATACTTTGCTGTTTAATCTTGAGAAGGGGTTATTACACTCTTGCTAGGCTCAAGAACTCTCTCTACCTGGCTGCTGGATTATCCCAATAGTTTCACAGTTTCCAGTAAGGCAAGATTCTTATCGGTGGTGACAGTCAGAACGGAGCTGATGATATCTTGCCTTCGTGTGTTCGGTGTGTTGCATTGTTGGTAGCCAACGCTCTGTCTATTAAGCCGTAAACGAAAGAGAACGTTATGCCTCGAACGGAAGACAAGATTAATATCTCTTCATTGGCTCCCCTTGCCAATAAAGGCAGAAAGTCAGCTTTGCCAGAGACTGTTGGCTTCTCTTATAAAGTCAGTTCATCTTTTGAAGGTGTGTATGCCGTTTTAAAAGCACTTAAACTATGTTATGCAAGACAACTATCATGGCTATAGCTGGTTATAAAGTGAAACCATTTCATAACTTGATTGATAATTACTAAGCCTGAAGATGTATCTTATTTGGACACTAAATCAAGAGTATTAACTTGTCATGATTAGATTATCCAAATGCAAGATGTGTACAGTAGTAGTGATCTCTTTTTGAAGATAAACACATACCAAAAAAAAAAAAAATCTGGAGCTTAATGCTTTAAGAAGTTTGACTGAGGTTAGCTTAAACATAAAATGTCAAGGTGACAACCTAAAATGGCACTTCAGATTTCTTCATGGTGACAGTAGTTGGATTATAGTTGAATAAAATTAACAATGTCCCAATACAATGAATTTATTGATACAAGAGAGTACTTTAATATCACTAGATCATCTTTGTTTTCTTTAACTTTTCCAACTTTCAAAAGGATTACTATGTCTATAAAAAAACATCATTTTTGGTTCAATTTTATTCAACATTAAATTGCCATTATGCTGATTGTTAAGAGGCAAATGATTTAATAAGATAATTTGTAAAAATGAATTTAGGCATCTGTAAGTCTCTTTCATACATGCAACATTAAGATGTTTATACTAAAACAAAACTCGGAGAAAATGGTCTCTAACACACAGAGACACATATGACAACAATATTAAAGTTTAATGTCAATGTAAATAGCATGAAAGAATTAAAGAAATGATCTAGGTGAAAATAGAATATGAAAAAACTATATTTTAAACCTATGAAACTTATTCACCCCCAAAATTGTAATGAGAGAGCACATGCACATCAAGAAATAGTTCACATATTTTAATTTCTCAAGTGGCATGGTTAAACAATATATTGCACAAATTAATCTATATGTTTCAATATTTATAAAGCTATTCCTATGCTAAAATAATAGTGATGCTTTATGGGTATGCTTGGCCCACATAAATATGTGTGTGTCATATGCATGTCTGATGCCCATGGAAGTCAGAAGAGAGCATCAGATCCACTGAAACTAGAGTTAGGGATGGTTGTGAGCTGCCTGGCATCTGTTGGCTGGGAACAGAGCATGAATCCTCTGTAAGAACAACAACACTATTAACCTCTGAAACATCTCTCCAGCCTCAGAGTAATTCACACCAAAAGACACAAGATGAACAACAATATATTTGACAATTTACAGTTTATTTCAATGACAGCCACTAACTACAAATGTTAAACCATACTATATTATATATAAATAATTAATTAGGTCAAACTATCACATTGAAAAGATAATATGAGCATATTAAAATTATAGTCAAGAAAATACACCATACCTATACATCTCTTAATTTTAAAGAATAAAAATATTGCTTGGGAAAACATAGGATATATAAATTACTGACTTATTATATTTCATCCTCCAAGATGGAATGGAATTATACTACATTAGAGGAGAAATGTTTCAGCCTTCCAGCTCCATTAGAAATTCACAATTTGCCTTTAATTAAGGAAATTTTCTATGAGTGGTTATCCTCCCAAGGAAAGAAATACCTAAATATGTAGCTAATCTAAAATGTTTATATTTTAAAGAAGAAAAGTTAGTTTATATGTATGTGCTTTAATCATTCTAACATGGTTTATTGTCATTAATCTCCAGGAGAGATATAAGCTCATGTCCATTTTCTCTTTTTGGGAGTCAAATTTTCTCATAGCATCATAACAGTTAAATGATTTGACCTTTCTTTTTAGTGAACACCTCATATCTCATTTTCTTCTTCCTTAGTTTAGTCCCAAGTCACATGTTTTTCTCTGTCCTTCACCCAGAGTCATAAACTGAAAGAACATTGTGTTACTGTCAATCACTAGGTCAGCAAAAGCAGGACCCCGGTGATCCTTGGCCCAGAGATGCGTTTGCTCAGCACCTCCAGGAGCCAATGAAAACATTAAAGTCTGGCTTCCCCCATGTTCCAGGAGTGAATGTCAGCACCATGGCCTTCTTTCACTTGCCAAACTTTTTGCAGAACCACAGGTTCATGATCCAGACGCTGTTGACCAACACACTAATGTTGAGAGCTGTTCCGCAGCTGTGAATTTCTTAAGAACAACGCTAAGCGTGGCGTTTAATCAGATCTCTTTTGTGTTATTTTTTGGGTTCTGGGAACAGGTCTTGTCCCATTTTCATGATATTTTTTAAATATAATTGATTATTGATACCATTATCAATATAGATTGTGGTTAAAACAAGCATATCAGGTGGACTTGATAACGTTAAATACACGAAATATGGCTATTCTAGGTGGCTGGATTCTTGAGCAGCCAATTAAGGTAGACCCCAGTTTTATTTTTCCTAAGAATAATCTTCCCTGGAAATGAGCCAGGAAATAAAACAAGACAGTCTTCGGCCATTGCTGAGGGAGCAAACCGTTTATTCACTGCGATAACTCCAAAAATTTGCATTAAGTGTTGTCATTCAGATAATAATTTTTTAAAAAATTTTTACAACCAGTTCATCCAAGAAGGTAGGATTATCTTATGAGTGTCCTATGCAAAAGGTGATAAACCTTCATGAACAACATCACAAAAATGGTAAACTGAAAAATGGTAAACTGAAAAATGTCATTCCTGAGTATAATATGTTCCATTTTGTAAAGCCATTTTGAGTGTTTTGGAGGGATGAATATCATTTAAAGTTCCCAAATTAAATGTTATGAAAGGAAATAAGCATCAGATATTTTGAAAATAAGTGGTAGATTTCTATTAATTGAATTAGCGACACATAAAAAAATAGATTTCCTTGCAAAGAAAATGAGCAATGAAGCGTTGATAGTTTGTTCTCAAAGGTGAGAGAAATTGTCAGCTCTAGTTACGAGGTGATTATCGGAAAGAGTTAGGAGGAAAATTCATGACAATTACTGGTGCATCCTAATTGAATTGTCCACTTCATTTTGTCCATTCTGTAGTGTAAGCAATAGGGTAAATCCTGTTTCTGCCTATACGGGATAAAAGTCTATTTGAAGTTGTAGTCTATAGTTGGCTTTTCACAGTAAATTGACCTTGTTCCTCACAGCCAATGTCATAATGCTCTGCTTTATCTGGGCTGAGAGAGAAAATCGCAAATTGCTTCTGCATGATTAGTTCTGCCACTTCAAACGTGTTCCTTCCTAGTTGGCTTCCACACTTACAGCTAAAGATATGTGCCACTGGGAAATGCTGATCCGCAGCTCAACTTCTCCCGTTCGATAACCCTTTCATTGCTGGCTGTTCCCGATGGGTACAGCGACAGTAAAAAGGGTATCTTTGAATTAGTGTTGACTCAAATCGGTTTCTAGACAGTGTGAAAGAGACTGCATGGGGAACTAACTTCATATTATACAATATATCCAAATCTGAGTCCCTTCAAAACGTGAGATGAAGTTATGAAAATGCACAGTTGAGTTCGAAAGGCTGACAAGGGTGTTTAAATCAATATAATCAAATATCTATTGACTGTTGCCAAAGTATCTAGAGTACTGTAAATATTATTACAGACTGAAAAAAGTTGCTTTTCTTTGTGGACAAAAGTTTATACCTCTACCTGTTTCTGAAACTCTTAATTTGGGTTTTAAATCTTTGGAGTGTAATTTAGCTTTACTTTCTCAAGAGAACCTCATTTCAGCTGCGGGGTGGTGCCTTTAATCTCGGCACTGAGCAGGGTAGCCTGGTCGACAGAGAAAGTTCTGGAACAGACTGGGTGACAGAGAGAAACCCTGTCTCACAAAAAAAAAACAAACCAAACCAAAACAATGAAACTCATTGCATAATCTATTGTAAAAATACATGAGGTATCAATTCAGTCCACTTTTCTAAACAAAAATCCACTCAACTTAGTGATGAAGCATTTCCACATTCCGTTAGGAAGTGAGTGATATCTCGGTAACGCCATGGCATTTAGGTTACTAAATGTTGAGAATCTAAACTTCCTGGGAGTCAGATATCTGAATAGCATTGAAAGCTCTTGGTACCATGTCTTCAGTGAATTAATTACAACTTTCAAAACAACATTTATTTACTTAAATTAAAGTCGGCTGATACGCAACCACGACTACAAGGATTTAAAAGTTGATAGGCTTTATCTGTGACTGGCATCTTTTGTTACCTCGTTTTTGCTGTGATTTTTTTTGTAGAGAAAATTATGTCTTTAAAAGGTTTCTTTTTTAAAGAAAGAGGAGTAAAAGCAACAAGCACGGCTCTCTGTGTTGTGTTGTGCTGAGCTGTGTTGTATTAAAGCCAGAGTATCAGATACTCAGAGGAATGACTCGCAGTAGACAGATCCACCTGAAGGTAAAAAGACAGATAGGAACCTGTTGCTTGATAAATAATTCTGCCTGTGAAAAGACTCTGGACTAGTCTGACATATAAATGATGCAGACAGTCAGCTTTCGCTAATCCCTTAACGCAGATGACAGTGCCAAGAAACAATCAGTTATCCTGAACTGGATCTTTGTACAAGGTTCTAGACATTTTTCTAGGTTAATGAGCGTATGCATTTCTAAGTAGTAAAAAAAAAAGTGACTTTAGTTCTTTTAATTTACAACCAAATTTGGGGATGTGACAGTGGTAAGCATTTTGTGATGCATGAGAACTGCCTTAACCCCCTGATGAGCCTTTTATAAGGGCTTGAAGCTCCTTCAAGTCACTAAACAAACTTAAAATCTTAAAGGACATTTTAAAATAGAAGTTGACACTATTGATTTTTTTTCAGTATCAAAAAAAAGCATACTGCGGTATGCTACAAGGTTTTAGAAATAATTACTCCTAAGGAAAGCATTAAAATTCTGTTTCATAAGATGGCATTAGTATTAGTTATTATTAGTAAGATAGTATTAGCATATATTAGCATCAATGAACTGGCCATTCACAAAGACAACTATGAATGCTGTTTCTTCATTTTTTATTGAAGATTTCAATTCTTTTACTTTATTTTATTTAATAAAAATATTATGTGATGTATTAGAGCAGATATTCTCCGCAGATATTTACCTTGTGTTTCGATTTTTAGAAAACTGTTATCAAACATGGTAAAATAGCCAAGACTGAAAAATCACATTGTATTCCTAGCCAGCCCCTCAGTTGTGAATGCCATGTTTCCTTTCACAACCAGGTCTACTTTTCTTAATGCCACAAAAGAAGGTATGTAAAGGTCAGAGGGAGGATTAGATCTCTACATGCTTGAACATCCCCCAATTTAAGTAGAAAATTACCAGAGAATCCGAGGCTTTGGCCACCAAAGAAGCATCGTGCCCTTAACAAAGAACTATTTGCAGCCCGGGGAGGCAAGCATCATCTGGGTGGGCTATGTACAGCTGAACAGCACTGGCCCAACCAGGCACTCAGTACATTCGTGGGGTACTCAGTTACCCTTTTCATTCCTGCTCACCACTCTGCCTGCTCTTTATTTACCTCTGAACATAGAGGGAATGCCTTTCCTCAACCCAAGCAAACAAAACAAAACAAGTCAATATGAACGAAAAAGAAACAAAACAAGAAAAGAATGACGCAAATGAAGTGAGTTAACTAAAATTCTTCCATTTTGTTCTTGTACTTTTCACCAATTTCCACAGAATGCCCTTCATGTGCACTTCCTCCTCGTTGTGAAACGTAAGCCTCGCACCTACGGTTCTAACTGAGGTAATTTGGCGATTAAATCAAGCAGGGTGAGCAGTAGGCACTGCTTCCCTCCCATCTTAATTCAGGGTGAACTGTGCTTCAACGCGTTCGGTCACCTCTTCACAAAAGACCTTTGTCATGATGGTTCTGAGTAACCATGGCGATATGACACCACTGCCACTCCTAAGATTAACTGAACTGACCAGATCATTGTCTTTTATCAACTTTGAATTTCATGGCAGGACGCTGTTCTAACTCAATCTTCGATTGCTGTGTTTTCACACCCTTTACTCCAAAGCTATCTATACCAATCTGCAAAACCTTTTTCTCAACTGGATATTCAACTTTGACCTCACATACATTATGTCTAAATATCCATTTGCCAACATCCAGGTAACTAAGGGTACCATTCCCTTCCCATACTTCAGCAAGCTAATTTCTTTGTTGAGTTCAGGGAATATTTCAGCAACACATCCAATAAAGGATATCCTGCTCCTTTCTCTCACTCAATATTGTCACTATAACATCTGTCCCCATTGGGAGAGATGGGCTTTGCCCATCACCTGAAATTTCTGCTTTGTTGATGATAACTCTTGAAACTCTTTATCTTTGTGCATTCAGTTATGTGCATCATTGGACGTTGAGCATGCTAGGCAGAGTTCAATTACAAATGAAATAAACAGTGCTTGCCTGTAAAGTAACACACTACCTAATACGTGGTATAAATACCCAAGCAATATGGTGGCGTTCCACTGTGTGATATCACAAAGTTGGAGACAGAATCCGTCATGTTATCGGTGAAGGCCTATAAGCACAGAAGGATACAAGGGTGTTACAGAAAAACAAAGCAATGTGGTTTTCAATGCTGCAAAGAAAGGAGGGGACAACTGGTCTTGAAAGAAAAGCTAATGACATGGTTTCCAAGTGAGAAGGCAAGGGGAAATGTGGGTAGGGTGAAATTTCTACAAAGAGTAACACCGTTAGGAAAGAATAGGTAAAAGAGGGAACTAATGTCTAAGGTTTATAAGGAGAAGAACTCACTGGATGAGGCTGAAGGAAGTACTATGAAAAGCCCCTTAGCTGATAAATTCATCATATTCTCTTTGTGTTCTTATATCCCCCTCAGGATTCCCTGTAGTGTATCAAAATACACATTCTGTTGTAAGAATCAACCTCCTTGGTAGCTTAGTTGGAACCTGGTCCTTAGAATGTCACTTTCTTGAGGATGAGAAATATGTTTAATTCATTGTTCTCTCCCGATTGCCTGCTGACTTCTCATATTACAGAACATGCTCAAAATGTTTGTAGGTTTAATAAATAAATAGCAGCATTCATAAATACCTCAGCTGGGCAGTGATGGTTCTTCTCCTGCACTCGCAGGCTGAGGCAGGCAGATCTCTGAGTTTGAGGCCAGGTCTCCAGTCTACAGACTGAGTCTCGGGGCGCTAGGGCTACCCAGAGAAACCCTATCTCAAACAACAACAACAACAACAAAATTACCACTGGAAAGGGAAATGATGGAGAAAATTCGTCTGACAGAAAAGAGGAAAGTACAGTGAGGGAGCTCAATCTGAAAACCCAGCTTGAAAGGTCATGTGTTAACGAAGCAAAGGCTGATTCCGTAGCCCGAATACAGCTTAAGAGTAAGCAGTGTACGCAGACCACTTGAGGTGCATATGAGAGTCAAGTGAAGAAAGGAATAAAGGTGGCAGACGGTGAGAAGATTATTGGCCTTCTGTCATCTGGGGGGTGGTTCTCCGGGCAAGGGTCCACTCTGAGCTGTGTCAAGTACTTAGCAAAAAGCAGTATACATCAGAGCACAGGCTGAGCTCCTGAGATAAAAGACAAGGTGAGGCTGCCAGTGACAAGCACAGCATGTGATGAGAGTTAGGAATGATCTGGAGATGTTTCAGAAGCATTTGGTGAGAAGACCTAAGCCGACAAGTGACACAGGAGTGAGTGGTCACTTCACGCACTTGGCAGAGATTGCAGTCTGGGAGCATAGAGAAAACGTCATACGGTTAGATTTACTATATATCTTGTCTTTTGCTTTTAGGAAGGGAAAGTTGAAGCTTTAAGTTTATAAACAACAAAGATACAGTAAAGAAGGAGAGAAATGGTTTGAAAGAGAAAATGAAATACAATACTCAAAATTCTAGGAAAAAGTAATACTTTTGGAGAAAGCTTAATTTGGGGGAGCACCTTTTTTTTAGTATTACTACTATTACAATGGGACAAGTGTGTAAACCAGCTAAGCACAGTGACTCAAGCCTGGGGCAGGAGAATTGTCTGAGTTCGAGACTAGCCTGGGTTACAGAATGAGACCCTGTCCATGCACCCTCCTCCCAAAACAGGAAGGAAGAAAGAAAGAAAAATTTTTAAAAATTATAAAAGAAAGCTGTAGAAAAGCAAGTAGTTTGGCAGGAGTAAAAAGAAAAATCTTAATTTTCTCCAGATTATGGTTAGGATAGAAATTCATAGGAAAATGATTGGCAGATTGAGACCAGAAGAAATAATTTAAAACAATGTAAACAATTTAAATATTGTAAGTATTTAGAAGCCTCAATAAGATATATGTAAATGTGTTATATAAATTTTTTTTTATTTAAAAATGGTATTTAATATCAATTAGACTGGAAAGCACACATTAGCATTGAAGTTATTCCACGTGATTCCACAAGTTTTTTCAAGTCTTATTCAAATTAGCCAAAATCTTTAGTTTGGTTGAGTCAGGGCTGGGTATTATTACTAGTTATCCAAAATCCAATGAGTCTGTGGGATCAGGAGACTTGAAATAATATCAAAAGTGGAGGTGACTTGCATTGCAGTGTGTGTGAGTTATCCAGAAACAGACTGATGGGTAAAATCAAAATGATCCGGGAAATGATGTCCACATGAGGTCAAAGTCAGCACTCAGGAGACACGGGAGAGAAAGAACTGCAGCAAACTATTGTGTCAAGACAGAAGCTTGAACTTAATGAAACTATAGATGTGCTACAGCTGATGGCATCTAAAAGCAAAGCCAGAAGGCGGGATGATGAGGTGGTGCTGGTGGAACTAGATCTTGACTACAGGAAGCTGAGAGGGTCTTCATCCCAACCCCCTGCTACTCTACAATGAGTGGATGGAAATGTCTGCATCCGCTTTACTTTTGATCTTTTCTTCTTTCTATTTTTTTGCTTGTTTGTTTTGACCTATTCTGGTTTTATTTTACTTTGTTTTACTGTTAATATTTTTAGATGTCTGTTTGATTTGTAATGAGAGAAAGAAAGAAGGGTTGTGGGTGTTTGGGTGGATGGGGAGGTGGAGAAAACCTAGAAGGTGAAAGTGGAGTGGAATTCATAATCAGAATGTATAGTACACCACACACACACATACCACACATACACACACATGCACACACACACATACAAACACACACCACACACATACACACACATTCACATACACATACATCTCACACACACATACACACATACACACACACATGCACAGCACAGACATACACACACATACACACACAGATATAGATACAGATATAGATATATGATGTATTATAGTATGTTCAATAAGAAAAAATCCAAAATCAGAGCTGTGTTCAAATCATTTATGTTCTGTGTATAATTAGGGATCTGTGCATAATCCTTCTTCTGTGTCACACAGGGAAGTCTTTACTTTCTGTGATTGTTGGGAACATTACACTAAAGGGCTTAGGACAGGTGAAGGGATGAGAGGTGTTTCCATCAGCAAGGAGTACAATGCGGCTTGTGTTCAAACTCCAGCTCTGCCATGAGCTGTTCACCAGCTTTGGACAATTTAACCTCTCTATGGTTCTACTTCTTTGCATGAAATAGTGGATAACCCTAGTAGCCAATTTATATATTTGCTGTGAAGATAAGGGACTATATGAAATGGATGCGTTCCTGTCATTTTTGACCTGTAAGGATGACGCTTCTTTTGCGGGTCAGTCCAGAACCTGTAAATTTCTTAGGAGAGTGCACAGTACACAAGTGACGAGAACTGTTCTGAAATGGGAGCCACTCCTGCACTCGATTCTTTTCTAGGCACAATTAAAGCAAGAACAGAGTCATGAATGATTCAGGGTCAGCGCTGAGCACACACATCTTAGGCTCATCAGAGGAAGTAACATAATGAAAGCAAGGGCCATAGAACAAATAAACGTGTTCCCAGAACTGTATGTCCATCTGCAGAAGAAGGAGACGAGACACTTATCTCTCACCCTGTACAATGTTCAATCCAATCTGGTTCATAGACTTTAATTTAAAACCAGGCGTGCTCAAAGTGCTAAAGGAAAATGGAGGACCCACTGCTGACAGACCTATAAATCAGTGCCACTTCTATAGAAATAATTGTGCAGGCTTCTTAAAAACCTACACTACTTTCTTAAACATAAAACTACCCTATGTTACAACATGTATCCAAAGGATTCTATATCCTAAAAGTCTGTATTTATCACTCTTTGTTTCATACAAGCAAGGAAATAGAATCGACCTATAACACTTTGGCCACAAAGACAAATGAAGTCATGGAAATTTCAAGAAAAAAAATAGAACTGTAAAACATAATTTCAAGTGTAATTCGGGCTCAGAAAGACAAACACTTGTGCATTCTCCCTTGATATAGACTATGGAGGCTGATTATTACGTATGCATGTCTGGGTGGGAAAAAGCAGAGTTAAAATCCAAGAAACTGGAAAGGGCAGGGGATGGCTTCCAGCAGGAAAGCTGGGAAAGACAACAGAACAAGTAGAGAATGGGATGGAGGGAGTGAAAGGTGCAGCAGGAGCTGGGAATTCAGAGAGGGAAAGCAGGAAGAGAGGAGATACACCAAAATGAAATAGAAAAAAAAAAAACATATAGAAAGCAACTCTTTTGCAAGCTTATTTGTTTAAATTAATCACTTTTCAAAGCTACAACTAGAAGTGTTTTCAACATGAGAGGACCCTAAAGCCACACACCCCACCATTTCTCTAGTTCAGGCCAACATCTTGGCCTTCCTGGCTAACCTTAATTTTTCCCCAGTCTTATTTTTGCCTTCTCTTCGTCTCCTCTAATCCCTTTAACTCAATGTTCTAAATTAATCTTTCTAAAAGGCTAGTTTCCATATCTCCTTCCATCTCTAAAAAACAAATAACGTCCGTACTCATTACATTTATTTGTAAGTATGAAATGGATTTAGGTCAGGATTATCCCCAAGGTCAATACTCCACGTAGGTCCAAAGTGGACTATGCCAGATAAAAATAGGCTGCTTCTGGCTGGCGGATGATGTGGATGGGCTCCCTCCTTCCTCCTGTTGGCTGAACCACATCACTAGGCTCTAGCCCAGTTCATCCACACTTCAGGGTTCATTTCAATTCTGTGTCGCCCATCACCTCAGGAATTCAGATTCCCCATTTCATATTTGAGTTTCTCAGGAGTGAAGATCTGTCTCTTTCCCCCTTGTTCATGTTAGTCATATTAGTGTGTGTGTGTGTGTGTGTGTGTGTGTGTGTCTGTGTCTGTGTGTCTGTGTGCGTATGTGTGTGCATGCATGTATATGTGTGTATGTGTGTCTCTCTCTTTCTCTTTGTCTCTCTCTCTCTTTCTGTGTGTGTGTGTGTGTGTGTGTGTGTGTGTGTGTGTGTGTGTGTGTGTGATGTAATGTAACAACAAAATTCTTTGGGGCAGAGGGATATTCTTCATACTTGATCTATCAAACCAGCAAACAGCTTGAAGAGAAGGTGCATTTGGAAGCTACTGTGTATGACCCCCTGTAGATCTAGTTTCCTTTCCCAGAATTGTTAGAACTGCTAATTTTTCACAACAATTTTGGAATGACAGACGTTGGGAGAACTAAGCCCAGGGAACACAAGCTACTGATATGCTCATAAGCAAAACTTGTGTTCTCAATGCAAATGTAAAACTTTGATAAATTTTTAGAAAAATAAAAAAACTTAATTTCTGTCTTTCTTAGAACTATGCCCATGTGCAGTCTCTTTTGTCATTCTTACAGAAAAACAGAAGGAAAGCAAAAATTAAAAATTTAAAAGACAAGAATTTATTTGGTAGCAAATGGATCTCTTATCATTAACTTCTAAATGACATGCTATAAGGCAACCTATCTGTGGCTGACCATAGACAGAGCTCCCCACGCTAGCATGGAAAGATCTCTTCAGTTTTGTATTTAAAATCCATGGTTAAATGTTTAACTATTTTATTATAGGCAAGGTTACTCAGATTTTACCTAGCTATAATTTTTAAAATGTTTATGCCTATAACATTTAGTCATCAAAAGGTTCAAAGAGAAAGGTAAGGGGTAAAGTTTCTTGTAAGTAAGTCTGAACACCTCAGATGTACCCCTAGACTCCACATGTAGAATGAGAGAACTAAATCTCACAGGTTGCCTTTGACTTACATCCTTGCACCATGGCATTCAAGTTTCTAAACACAAACACACACACACACACACACACACACACACACATATTGCATGCATATGTAATGACTATTAGGATTCAAAAATTTCAAAGACAAAACTTTGGAACTCCAATCTTGACTATGGAGTAAAATGAAATAATAAAGATTAGGTAACAAGTTGAAAGTTACATTATTCATTCTAAATCTTCTATTTGATACTAGTCTTAATTAATTAAATATAAGTCATCTTAGATGCCTCTGTGTCACACATGAGATATATAAATAGCAAATCAGTTTTCTGTTTAATGGGACCACCCTGCTAGTGTTCTTTCTTTCCATTTTAATGCATACTTAGAAAATTATATGTATATCTAATATACCTGTTACATGTATTAGTAGTGGAGATGTATCAATTAGAATACAAGGTAAGCTGGATAAGAAAGATACCCAAGGAAAATGCTGTAAATGAATCCAAGATTGGTTTGTTTGTCTTGGAATTAAATAGTTCAGGCTGTAAAGATATTTGGTCAGACATAATTTAAACATCTAGACTTTTTCCATTTTAATTCTTCATCATCTCCCTAGAGATGGCTTCCTCTTCATTCTGGGAGTAAAGTCACAATCAAGATAGTATTTCAGTTCACAAGAAGGCGGGAACTGGAGATGCTGTGTCTACTAGCTTGTCTTCGGATTTTTCCCTTGTGTTAGCAAAAGAGACCAAGCAGGTGTAATTCCTTGCAAACATAATTACAAACGCAAATTTCCTGAGCAGGCGTGTATGCAGCTTAACTTTGGGGCATTCTGGAAATGAAGAGATGGGATATGTTGAGATGTTGATAGGGTTTATCAGAAGTGATTACACACAGGTTAATACCTGTTGCTATTATAATTATTCTGCAAGTATTTAGTTAACTTATCAGGCTATAGACGAGGTAAATAGTGCAACCAACAGTGGAACTAGAATACAATGCAAATATTGTGAAAAATGAAAGGCCAAAAAAAAAAGAAAGAAAGAAACCTAGAGCTCATATTAACCTATATGTTCATGATGCATAAAATGTTAAAAGTATTTATCTGTCTAAAAATCTTTCAAGTTAAATGGTTTACTAAGCCAAGTGAGCATTCTTTATAAGCAAGCAAAGATAATCGTGTCCCAATCATAAGCCATCTAAGAAATGATCTTAATTTGTAAATATTTTAAAGAAGTTTTAACCTCATGCAGGGATTTATACACACACACACACATTCACACAAACACACACACACACAAACATGCACATGCACACACACACACGTACACACCCGCACATATGCACATGCACACACACATTCACACAAACATATAAACACACACACACATACACACACACCCACGCACACTCACACGCACACACACATGCACACACACACACACGCACACATGTATGCAGGCATGTACACACACACACGCGCACACACACACACGCATTCATGCACACACCACTTCAAAGTGATAGCCCCAGCTCCTCCTTTCTGGGTGAACCTGAGCTGCTTAACACAGTGGAAAGGAGAAATCCCTTCTTTCATCTTCTCAGTCACCTGACTTTGGCTGTGTCCCAAATACACCTACTGATGTAACATTTACACGTGTCCACTTCTAGTCAGTGGAACGCATCCAGTCTCGAGTTCAAATATCCCCAGGCCTGTGTTTCCCCTGTGTGCTTGATTTTCCCCAGACATCAAGATCAGCATGCACTGACATCTTTCAGGTAAAAAGATCTGTCTCGTGTTTTCCATGACCCCTTTGCTTCCACTGTTCATGTACATGATGATGTTTTTACATCACACCAAAACAATCACATTGACAAGATTCTCATCAAAATGTAAATAAGAAATACATAAGTTAATAAAGATGGAAAAAAATCAAGAAATAATCATTCCTAAATTTAGTAAGTTTCCCTAAATCATTTAACGATGCCAGCAACTTTTATAGCACAGTTAGCTTGGCAGCCATGGACAGAGGGCAAAACCCTGAGCTTTCTCCTTTCTACTCAAGACTGAAGATTGTGGGCTTTGTTGATTTTTCCGTTCTTTGTCATAATAAGTATCATATAACTGTAATAGAATAAAAAAAACTCAGTTTTTGCCTATGGGACCAATCAAAATCAACTACATTACAGTGATCTTAGACTGTGACTTGGGATGTCAAACACATGTTCTATCATCTAACACGGAACTCCTACCAGTGGGTGAAATATGAAAAAACTACATGATATTACCAAAACATTCCAGAACTATCTTTGCAGCTATAGACTAAACAGTCATTTTACATATATAGCATAAAGTTATTACACCGTTCCTTGCTTTTTCTTTAAGAGAGTAGTACATAATGACACTTTATGCTCTAAAGATTATAATATCAGACATCAATTAGTCTGCTAATACTCATTGAGCACTTACTCCATACTGTGCATTAGACCAACTGCCTGAGATAGAATGAAAACCAGGCATGCACCTCATACAATCACAGTAAATTACATCACTTGTGGGATAGTGTTAATGTTTACTAGAAACGGTCCCTGTACTTTCTGCACACAAAAAGAAATATCTGCGACAGCAACCAAAATTAGCTCGCGCTCGATGACAGGAGCTTTCTTATTTTATCTAACAGTTCTTCACACTTTGTGATCCCTTTTAAAATCAATTCTATTAAGGCATAATTTGCTTACAATAAAATCATCTATTTTAGGTGTTGGGTGAGTTCTGACAAATGGACACAGCCTATATCCACCACTGAAGTCCGTTTCAGTTTATCTCACAGACCTTATATCTTGGCTTCTTAGCTGAAGGGTAGGTAGTAATGACCGAGGAGCAGATCATCACTTAGGAAGCAGCACTTCATCTGAATGTGCTAAGTAGAGTCGTTATGCAGAGCGAATCACTCCAAGGGCCAGGAGATTCTCAACAACATCACTCCTACTTGGGGCTTGGAAATCGGCATAAGAAGGCCAATTGGCAGCTAATGCTGTTGCTCTGAGGCCTGTGTACAAACTGAAAGGTTGAAGTACACCCTATCAGCACCAACGCCCATCCTCAGTTGCTCTGCTCTCCTTGGCTTCTCTTCCAAAGCAACTCTGCAGTCAGCTCTTAGAATTCCTCCTCAGGCTTGCCCTGCAGACAAGCATATTGTCCTGTCTGGAGTGTCCTCTTCACCCACACATTCCTAGCTGCTTGGGCCCTGGGAATCTAAACTGGAGCCTGATGACAGATAACAGAAATCTTTTAAGAGAACTCCAAAAGAGGGGGAGGGGAGCAGCCAGGTCGGAGTCCCGGGAAGAAACTGGAGCTGCGCGTCAACTCACACTGTCGTCAGTTGCTTTAGCTGACTGAGAAATACAAGTCTTTGGACTGGAAGAAGTTTCAATGATAACCTTTGTTGGGAAATGGTATCAAAGGACAAAGGTGTCACTTTTAAGCGTGTAACTTAGTACTATCAGCCCTGTTCATTTCTCTGGCCACTTTAACTCTTAAAACTGTCACAGTGTAAGTATCACTTATGTAAAAGACTAGTTTATCAGGAGACACAAGGTTCTATCCATACAGAATAAGCACATGCCTTGGGGGAAGAATGTGTACTTATAATTTTTAGGCAACAGAAAGGTTAAGATAAAAGTATTATTAAATTGAAATGTACTATCTTAAGTCTCTGAAATCAGGTATAACTTTTAACTGCTCTGTCTACAATTTTCACCAGAGATATTCACTTTGTATTTGGAGGTGATACTCAAATTAAAAAAAAAAAAAGACAAAAACAAAACAGTGACTTTTACTTAGTGACTGCTTGTGTCACAACTAGCAGCACCACCGGAAAAGTGAAATAGCATATAGAAACTAATATTTGTAATCAGGTTAAAAATGAGTAACAAATGCTTCCTATACCAACATACTTGATGAAGGGTGTGCACACTTATATAGAGGTAGAATTTTACCACTAATTTAGTTGATTTTTTTTATGTTTTGCTTTTTGTACTCCAAATAGTTTTGCTCAATTGTTACTTCTATAATTTCTTTAAAAATGAAGGGGAAACCTGAAGGACTGTCACACTCAAGTGAACGACAGATGCACAGCCCTGCTGCCTGAATGGCTGATACACACTCCTGCCACCTGAATGACTGATGCACACCCCTACTGTCTGAGTAGCTGATATGCACTTCTAGTGCCTCATTTAAAGTTTAGGGAGCTTGACCCTATTGATGACATACATTTACCCTTACTTCCTTCTTGTTTTTTTTTTTTCATTCTATGATTTTTTTATTTGACTAAAATATAATCACATTATGTCTTTCCTCTCTTTCTTCTTCCAATCCCCTCCCCAAGTCTCACCCCCACACACACACACAGACACACACACACACACACACACACACACACACACACACACACACACATCTTCAACCATTGCTATTTCATATACACAGAACTGAATCAACCTATAGATACAACACGCTGGCTGGGACCATTTTGAAACAATAAAGGATTAAGTTTTTTTGTTTTGTTTTGTTTTGTTTATTTGTTTTTGTTTTTGTTTTTCTGGGCAACGTTTATTTGTGTAGTCTGGCTATCCTGAAACTTGGTCTATAGACCAGCCTGATCTTGAACTCAGAAATCCATCAGCCTCTGTCTCTGGAATGCTGGGTTTCAAGGCATGTGCCACCAACAGCTTTTAAGTTTTCATTTTAAAAGTACTTAATTTTAATGTTCAATAAATGAGAACCAAGATACTAGGGAAATATATTTTTTTGGAAAAATAATTAAAATTTGTTATGGGTTCTATGTTGAAATATTACTATGTTAATACTAGAGAGCTAAAACATGTCAGTGTTTCACCGTGTCTCCCCCCATTAATGAATTAAGGTATTTTTAAAACTCAATTAAAATTTCTACGAAGGCACATGAGCATCATCTTTTTTTCCATATCAGTCAATTTTATAAAATAGCATATTCATTAAAATGATGTTCATTTTTTAAATAAAAATGATGTGACTGCTATTAATTGCTCTCAATTTGAACTTTAGTGTGAAACAGATACTCTCTTTGCTACTTGAATTTAACTGTGGAGGAAAGTACTAATAGTTCATCACTGCATCCTGAGTCCATCAGCTGCTTAGTGCTAGTAAGCTAGCCATTAGGGCTGACAAGATAGTTCAGTGGTTAGAGTGCTGCTAGAGCAGCCTGGGGGTCTGAATTTGGATCTACAGGACACACAAATGAAGCTGTGTGGTTTGAAACTAACTCAACCTGTGTAGAGAAAAAAACAGAAAGATCATAGAGGTTCAGTGGTCAGTCATTCTTGCTGAAAACTATGAGATTCCCTGTTTCAAGGAAATAAGGTGGGCCCCACATCTCCTTGAGGAGCTTTTGACAGTTATAGTTACTGGAAAAGAGGGAGTCACCTTCCTTGGTGATGTATCCACTAAGACATTGACTAGGCTACAGTAAATGACCCTTTGTCCAAGTTTATGCAAACAACCATAATTCAACTCAACGGGTCACAAAAAAAAGAAGGAAGGAGCTCCTACTTCCCCCACTTTCTCTTTGTTCTTCTCTGTTCTTGTCCTCTTCCTGCTTCCCACCACATGCCCATGACCGGCCTCCCTTTCTCTCCTCTACTCTTCTTCTCTCATTAAACCTCTTCGTGTGGAAAAAAAGAAGAAGAAGAAAGGAACGAGAGAAAAGAGGAGACAAGTGGTAGGAGACATAGAAATAGGAGACTAACTATAAGAAGGGATTCGGGGAAATAAATCCCTGTTGGTGTGATAAAATACCCGGGCAAAAGTAATTTAAGGGAGGAAAAATAAAGGTTGTTTTAACTCAGGATGTTCATGTATATCCGTCATGACAGAGGAGACAGGAGGGGCTTCAAGCAGCTTTTCCCATCTCATCCGCTTTCAGGAGAACGTGATGAATACACGCTTCAGCCCTGTTCATGCCTCCATTTCTACAGTCCTTTCCCAGCCAGGGAATGCCACCGCCCACAGTGAACAGGTCTGTCTCCTCGAACTAAAACAGTCAACTTAACTAACATAACCATGAGCTTTCCTGGAGGCCAATCTCCCAGGTAATTCTACATACTGTCAGACTGATAACCTCCACCTCACGAGAAGATAAGAAAAGGTAATTAGGGAGAAAATATAGTCAACAAGTACTATATGCATGTTAAAAATATCAAACAATAAATGAACATTTGTGAAATAAAAATTAAATCAAGTGTTGTAAAAGATAGCAATGAAAGGAGACACCTTATATCAACCTCTGACCTCCACAGATGTATACATAGGCACACATACCTGCACACACAACACATATATACATACATAAACACACATGAATATTACCTCTTTACCAACATAAAATTTATTCAGCATCTCAGTATTCTTCCATATTATCTAATCTTGTTTTTTTACTGGTTATTTTATTTATTTATATTTCAAATGTATCCTCCTTCCCAGTTTCCCCTCCAGAAGCTCCCTCTCCCCTCTGTCCTCCCCCTTGCTTCTATGAGGGTGTTTCCCCACCTGCCCAACCATTCCTCCCTCAGCAGCCTAATTCCCCTACACTGGGTCATCAAGCCTCCAGAAGACCAAGAGATTCCCCTCCCAGTGATGCCAGGTAAGGCCATCCTCTGCTACATATCCAGCTGGAGCCATGGGAACTCCCTGTGTACTCTTTTGTTGGTGTTTTAGTCCCTGGGAGCTTTGGAGGGGTCTGGTTGGTTGATACTGTTGTCGTTCCTATGTTTCAAACCCCTTCAGCTCCTGCAATCCTTGCCCTAACTTCCACATTGGGGTCTTAATTCAAAAGAAATCTAAGCAGAGCAGGAAAGGCTTTGCTTTCTAGAAAATATCTCAATACTGATGACAAAAAACAATGTAAAAAGACAAAACAAACAAACAAAAAAGGCAAGCAGCCCTTTTCAACCTTCAAGCACTCTCTAATTCCTTTTGTGTTATTGTTCCTCTGAATTATAGGCTCAGATGTGAAGAGAAAACCACCCAGGCCCCACAGGTGCCTCTTCCTCTGTGGACTCAGAAAAAAAATGTGTTCCTTTTCTGAATCTGTGAACCAAAATAATAATTTCTCTTTCATTAAAACTATGGAAAATCCTCTAACCACAAAATTCTTTGAGGACAGAGGGATTTTCTCTGGAGGCATGCTCTCTCCTTGGGTGAAGACTGACCCCACTAAAATCATCCTTGTGGGACAGCATGGCATCAGTAGAACATCAGTAATGCAGTTCCTTAGGGTCCTTTCTCCAAAGAACTTGAAAAGTAATGCCAGGGAAGGGAAGAAGAAAAGCTACCATTTGATAGAGGAACAAGTTGACTTGTCTTGTGGCAGAGCAGGAGAAGTAAATTAGCATTGATGCACTTCCTATCTCAAAAATAGGAGGGGAGTTGAATATAAGTTGCACACCAGGAAGCAAGAACATTTTAAGATAAGAATCCTATAATTACAAGCAGATCAAGTATCTGTGACTCAAAGTATCAGTTTTACCTCACAAGTATGTACTAATATTACACCTCAATAATTTAAACGATAAAGTTTAACTGCAAGTTTTCCCTGTTAATAAGAATAATTGATGGAACTTTAAATGCAGATCATCACTGTTAATGGGAATAATTGATCGTGAAGCTAAGTCAAGGAGTTTCAGCGAGAATATATTGTTTGTCAGCAACTGAAAGGAAATCCTTTCATCTTCAACTTGAAAAATGTTGTTACCATAGTTCTGAAAGAAATCCTGTGCCTGTGTTGTCTCATAACAGAGCTTGTATTGTATTTGATATCTACAGTGGCTCTTATGCCTTCCTCTTTCTGTAGTCCAAACATTTGGGTGACTGTACAAGATGCTTTCTCCAGGAATTCATTTTCTATGTTCTTTTAAAATGTCTCCTATAATAACGATAGTAATGTGAGCAAAGGTATGCGTGAGCATTCACTTTCATGGCTGAATGGTCCACTCTTAGCTACATCAAGTATTTGTTTTGAATCTAATAAAACCTAGCGTAGAACTTCAGCTAGCTTCTTCAAAGACAAAATAAATTACATACAGTTGAAAGTAAATATAATCTGCCAAGCCCCTCATTCTAATGCCCATGAAGATGAATGACTTCTATTACTTACAAAAGCATAGTGAATATGAGTCCCTGTTTTAGACTGAGGAGTAGATGAGTAGAAGAAAAAAGTTCTCCAAGAACATGGAAAGATTAAAATATTATAGACACCAGAGAAAGAGCTGGAAGACAGAATGAATATGTGCTAAGCATACTCAAGGACCTCTGGGTTTGATTCTCCACACTTCAGAGAGGAAAAGGGAGAGGAGGGGAGATGAGGAGAAGGAGGAGGCAGATCAGGGGAAAGAGGAGGAGGACTATTCTCCATCAAGATGACAGTTGCAAGTTGTTTCTATTACCAAAAAGAAAAAACATCTTACTTCCTCTAAAACTTAATGAGGAGGAAGCCAAACAAACTTACAATTATTTAAACTTTTTAAATAAAATACTTTTAAGACTTCAATTAATAAAGCAAGTACAACCATCTAACTGTTATAAAATGATATAGCAAATCATTTAAAGCAAACATAATTTGACTCATTTCTGTAAATATTAATACTTGAGGATCCTTATGATAAAATGCTTAGAGACAAAGAACTCATTCTGTGAAGAAGTCAATGGAGCATTTCACTGATCACCAGGCAAATAGCATGAGTTTCATGTGTGGCTAAATACTTTTAATGACTCTGAAATGAAGTTAAAATTTAATATTTCAGCTTTCTAATAAATTTTCTTAGAGAATTTAAAACCAATCCTAATAGTTTCACCACAAATAAACAATAAGCATTCAAAGAGATCAATATTTAAATTATTTTGGACATTATTATAAAGACTATACATTTAATAATATACCATAAACGTGTCTGATAAGTTTAGAAAATGAGACTCTTTACAGTTAAAAAAAACCGTGAAGATGGCTAATTTCCTTATTATTGAGCATTCTGGAGAACAAGCATTTGTTAAAGCTACCTTGATGGCATGTGTTTTAAAGCAATGAAAAAGACAATCAGATTAATATCAGATGTGTTCACAAGTTAATCAACTTAGTGAAAATGTGTATCCTGTACACCAATGATGATGCCTGTTTTGCCAGCAGTGAGCTCACTGACTCTGCTGGAAAAGTGGATTTCCCCATTCTTGCTTCATGTATAGGGAAATTAGGGTTGCGAGGATAAGCAAGTTCCTTTATGATTCCCAATTAGTAAGAAACAGAGTCAGGACCCATTATGTATCTTGGAACCTCGACAGGGAACTACCTTATATTTTTAGTTTTAAACAAACACCTAGGAATTATAGCATCAACACACACACACACACACACACACATATCTATCTATCCACCTATCTATCTATCTATCTATCTATATATATATATATAGAGAGAGAGACAGACAGACAGACAGACAGACAGAGAGAGAGACAGAGAGAGATGATATAGATGATATAGATATAGATTATCACATTCTGTTTAGTTCAAAGAACTAAAGTGAATATGTAAGCATTATAACGTTAATTAATATATTAATAAGTCACCTTTTTTTCTTTTGCACAGGGTCTTACTATGTAGCAGGGCTGGCCTCAAACTGATGATCATCCTGACTCAGTCTCCAGAGAATACAGATTACAGACATGTTCTGATATTCCCAACTATGATATTAAGAACTATGTTTGTTTTTTACATTTATTTATTCACTTTACATCCCAATATCAGCCCCCATACTCCCAGTACCCTCTCATGCAGATCCTCCCCCCATTCCTCTCTTGTCACCCCCACCCTCACCATCAAGTCACTGCAGGGCTAGGCACATCCTCTCCCATTGAGGACAATGTAGCCCATTTAGAGCAACAGGATCCCCAGGCAGGCAGACAACGGAGTCAGCGACAGCCTCTGCTCCAGACGTTGGGGAACCTGCATGAAGACCAAGCTGTGCATCTGCTACAGATGTGGCAGGAAGAACTTTGTTCATACTGTTGAGCGCATAAATAACTGTGATATGAGGAAATTCTATGAACCGTATAATGCCACATGCATTGAGTTTAATGAGGTGAGGAGAGAAAGCGCTGTCAACTTCCACTTGCTATAGTAGCTGACAAATTTTAAAGATAAAGTTGCAGCTTCACACAGGAGTAAACATCATGACACACTTCTGTCAATCAAATAGCAACGTTCACTAGCAATATTAAGATTTCATAAAACATGAAGAAGTCTGAGCCAAAGATCTCATACAAAAACATATAACTTCTTTTTTTTAAAAAAAAATGGATTGTTTTTCTTTATGAGTTAATGTGTGTGTGTGCGCGTGCACACGCACTGCATGTGTGGGTACCTGTGCAGGCCGGAAGGAAGCATCAAATGCCCTAAAACTAGGGATACAGGCGGTTGTAAGTCTTCTGACCCCTAAACTCGGGGTCCAAGCTGCGTCTCTGGAAGTTCAGCAAGTGTTCTTGACCACTGTACAATCATTTCTCCAGTCCCCCAAATATTTAATTTCTATAGTTATAACTCAGGATAGTGATAAGAGCTAAACAATTAGTTTTTAAATGTTTTCTTGTAGCAATTCATATTTTAATTGCACCAAGCCTCACCTTGGGCTAATCAGACCCGGGATAATACACAATGTTTTTTTTTTTTTTACATCTTTATTAACTTGAGTATTTCTTATTTACATTTCGATTGTTATTCCCTTTCCCGGTTTCACAGCCAACGTCCCCTAACTCCCGCTCCCCTTCTGTATGGGTGTTCCCTTCCCCATCCTCCCCCCATTACCGCCCAGACCAAGGGCTTCCCCTTCCACTGGTGCTCTTACTAGGCTATTCATTGCTACCTATGAGGTTGGAGAATGGGCACAATGTTTAAACGTTGTCTTTTTCTTGCTTACCAAGTCAACGGGAAAAAAATTTCACATCTCAGGACTCAGTGTTTAGATATGTAAAAAACTGAAAGCACTTACTGAAAAACTTCATGGAATATTTCTTCCATCTCACCTGAGAAACTGCCACCTCCATGGGAGAATGGATTTCCATGGAGCCTACTCTCATCTGCTCTCCAACAACAAGAGAGGCAAGACCCTCCGATCTTTAAAGTTCACCCAGGTGCCTTGGCACCTGAAGTCTGAAGGCAAGTCTTTGGAAAATTATTTAAACTTAAAAAAAACTTCAGTGCCACACACACACACACACACACACACACACACACACACACACACACACACACACACTGCAACCTTTCTTTGCTGGTCACTGTTACCCCTGTGGGGATGGATGTATGCTGCGGGTCTGTTGTAAAATAACACCCGACTTCAGAAAGTATCGCTTTGCATTGCCTGGAGGAGAGGTATGGCGCTCTCCTGTTCCTCCCTGCTTCCCTAGAGAGTGAGATACAGCCCTGTACTACTGACAGCAAGCCCCTCACTGGAGGAACACAGATGCTGTGCTGAAGAGTTCCCGTTTTCCTGTAGTGGCTTCAAAAACCTCCAACTAATTAAGCTTCTCCCTTACCATTGGAGACACCTATTTACTATTTAACACCGTGGCAATGATGCATCTAGAATGTTCTTATGAGAAATAGCATTATTAACTAATAAAAACATCAGGTTAATTTTAATTTCACTAATAGTAACACAGTGCAAACAGGCTGCCTCTCTTTGAAACTGTCCACTGTTCAAAGACACCCTCTTTTCCTGGTCCCTTGCTGCTATTCTATAGGGACTTTCGAGTCACTCGGGGTAGTCACCCAACACCTCTCTGCATTGAGAAAGCAATATCCCCAGTATTAATAGCATTAACCACAGGGCTATACTGTTACTCCATCCCCATGACCTCAGAGTTTGTGCCTATAACATGTCCTGTATTACTTTACACGTTTACCTATGATTTATGTCTTTTACAAGTATAATTCTCTTTACTCACTGTTAAATATAAAAGCTTTGAAGACAGAGGTCTGGCTGTCCATTGGACATGCACTCCCACCCCCCAAATACCCATGAGTATCACATTTTGCCCAAAAATAAAAGAAAAAAGTTTTATAGGCCTATTTTTGAACACTGACCCTTTTTTGTCCTATCTTAGTCAAATTAGAAAAAGTATTTAATATTTTTGACCCGCTTTTTTAACCTATAAAATTAAAATAAGTATTTTGGGCTATTGCTATAAAATTAAATGTCTGGCTGTTGTCTTATGAATTATAATATGTTCTATATGTTAGGTACTTCTATGATCAGGCCCTCCTCAGTGTTAAATAGAGCTTTGGAAAAAAAGATGGATTTTTAGTAGGGGATCTAGGTGAGCCTCCCAGAGGGAGCGTGAACATGGAAGAGCTACTCATCAACCATGAGGTGGCAAATAGCAGGGATGATACCCAGCCCTTCTGCCCCTCGCCCCGTGCAGTAGTCAGGAGACCGGGCCCAAGGTCATGCGCACTGGCTCTGCCTCTCACCTTTTGAGTTGGCCCATCCCGAAATCTCCCTCATCTATTAATGGTTGGAGCCCGTGAAGGGGCCACGCTTCGTTCTCTCAGAGGTACTAGTGACCACAGTGACCTGCAAAGGGAACATGTCTGGGCGTGATTCATTCTGTCAGAATGACTTCCACAGCCAAGCTTCTGCGTTTACAGTGGCTCAAGGTTTCCTTAACAACGTAGTGAGTTCTGTCCCTGAATGAACAAAGAGGCCCATGCTGGTCAGGCAGTTTCTTGGTATAGCCACAGTCATTTTCCCATTCATTTCTGTCCTTTTATTCGATCAAAGTCTTGTCAACTGAAAGATGCTTTCTCTCAGGAAATTGCGATCGCTTCCACTAGCTGGGTCTCTTTGGTAGAATCCTCAGACATACCATCAGGTTTGCTTTTACAGGATTCCCAGTTACTATCGGGCTTCATGTCCTTTCTCACAGGGCTATGGGGTTGATTTTAACTAAGGAACTTAACCAGGAAGCTACATCAGGAGCATTTGCTTCGTTGAAAAACCTAGAGACCCCAAAACAGTCTATGCCCTCTAGAGGCTCCTTCATCTAGAGCACACAATACAGACCCTCGGGAGATTTGCCATTTGCCTGGCAGAGTCTGAGGCCCGATCTGGGATGACGTCATTCTACACAGGGTGGCAAATTTCACTTACACACACACACACACACACACACACACACACACACACACACCACAAGGCCTGGGAGGAGTACAGAGAAGGAGGGTAAATTTGCAATATGCTGAGCATGTAGGCTAACAGTTGAGCCTTGCAAGAAGAACAAGGCTTCTAATCAGAGTGATAAGGGAGGGGAAGGTTTTCACCTTTGGACAGGGTGAGATCACATCATGGAAGTTAGAGGAAGTTAGTGGAGTCTGACTGGAAGCTGAGGTTCCTTGGGAAGAGGATAGATTTCAGGCTTTAGACTATTTTGTATTTGGAATATTTTCAGGTACATCTTTAGTTATTTTAGGAATGGGCCCAAGTCTAAACATAAACTGTGTATATGTTTCTCATAAACCTATACACAGAACCTTTAGGCAATTTATGGTGTATTTTAATAGGGTCGATTTGCTTTAAAAAAAAATTCCATGTGTAGAATTTTGTTGCAATATAAGTAAGTATTCAGAGGACTTAGAATTTTCCAATACATGATATTTAGTTTGTGTGACACACGAAGAAAGGCTAAAGTGATAAATGAAAAGAAATAGTATGTATGAATTCTACAACTATGGAGTACAGACATTAAAACTGAAATGCATTTATAAATCAAGGGTCATTTTAAATGAATGTGATATGTGCTTTCCATATGTTCAAAACTGCTATCCACAGAATGATCTCACTATGGAGGATGTGCAAATACTTGGATAAAAATGTTAAAGGGAGTTATCAAACTTTAGAAATAAACTTAGTCTCATTTGTTGTTAGTTTTGTCCTTTTTGTTTATGGATGATATCATAATAAACATGCATTAATTAAAGACTTATACTGTGTAAGACAATAATATGAGGAGAAATGGGAGAATCTTTAAGTATACATTTTCTGAGTCACAATCACCTTCGACTTTTTTTTTTTTACAAGGACATATTAGTAAAGGGAAAAGAATATCAAGTTTTCAATCTACATGTAAATTTCCTTTTTCCAGAATCTATATGTATTGGCACATAAGTCATAAGATGATTTATTTTATTTCACAAATTTTATGTTCAGAATGGTAAATGTCATAATACAGAAAATCAGAAAAAAATGGATTGAAATCTTCTGAGTTAGAATAAACTCTAGATAAATACAAACAGGGCTTATGGATAACACACTTCCTTTTGTTTAAAATACTTTGAATATAAAGAGTGTAGTATGTGCTCAATGTAGAATGAATCTCCTTCAGTTATATTCTTTGTTAGCAACAGTTGACACATCTATCTCATTATTCAAGGCACGAGATAATATTTAAATGTTGAGATGAGCGATGCTTTAATATATTAACAGTGTGCTTGACTCCCATTCATTTCTGTGTTTCATCTGCAGATGAAGATATTGAAACCCTCACCATTCCGATCTGTTCAAGAACTGAATATGGGACAATTAGAAACAACGTTTGTAACATTTAAACATTTCTTCTTCTTCTTCTTCTTCTTCTTCTTCTTCTTCTTCTTCTTCTTCTTCTTCTTCTTCTTCTTCTTCTTCTCCTCCTCCTCCTCCTCCTCCTCCTCCTCCTCCTCCTCCTCTCTCTCTTCTTCCTCCTCCCCTCCTCTGCCTCTTCTTCTCATCCTCCTCCTTGTTTTCCTCCTCTTCCCCTCCTCTTCCTCCTCTACTCCCTCCTCCTCCCCTTCCCTTTCCTCCCCTCCTTCTCCTCCCCTCTGTTTTGTAGGGTAGACACGATCTTTGGAGTTACTCTTTGGTATCAACTCTTTGGTGTGTGTGTGTGTGTGTTGTGTGTGTGTGTGTGTGTGTGTGTGTGTGTGTGTGTTTTAACAGGGGGCATGACCAAATGCTCAAACACAGGCATATGCTGAAAGAGGATAAAGAATCAGACTGAATTTGAGAGGCTCGCTGAACTTCTGCTCCCATAGCAGGAGGTGTTTGTGAGTAACACTAGAGGGAAAATTTCTACACTCACCTAGTTATGGAAGTTAGTGGCATTTTGAGTTTGGATCCTTCCTGTAACCTGGTACACAGACTGTGTGGGTATCTTTTCCTTCTTTTGTCATAAAACTTCAAAAAGCTGGGGAAGTGCCTTTAGAGTCTCTATTACAACACATCCTAAGTGTATATGCTATGTTTCTCTGGGGGAAAGAAAGAAACCTAAGGAGAATTCACACTGAATCTCATCTTACTGGGTCTGGCCCGACATTGCTATAACATTATGTAGCATCAACTTAATGTACTGTTCTATTCTACATTATGCTCCATTGAACAATGTTGTGCACAATTCTACCCTCAAGAATAATGAACTATGCTGGTTTTCCGGTTGTTGTCTTGTAGTGAATGAAAGGTTTCCTGGTTTCTTCCCACCCTCCCTTCTTTTCTCCCTTCGTCCCTCCCTCCCTCCTTCCCTCCATCTTAAACTATTTCTGTAACACAAATTAAGTGATTCAACTGACAAAAAAATCAACCTTACTATGAGACTTTATGAATTATGTGGGATTATGTGGGCAAAACAAATGACTTCTTGATAATCAACCACATTTTTATTGCTGCCGAGGTAAGATTCTTTCAACGTTAAGAAGCAAGTGTTTACTGACTATGAAAATGATGACTGATAGGAAACTAGATGACAGGGAGATGGTAGGTATCAGGAGATAGATAGTAGGTAAAGACAGACAGGTAGCTAGGTAGATACTGAGCAGAAAAAGTATTTTACCTATCAATGAATGCTAAGAAGAGTCTACAGTGTTTTCAAGGGAGAAGGAAATCACATGCAAATGTAAATGCATGCAAGCTTTTTCCCTAGTAGCAGAAAAAGGCAGAATGTGCTTGGACTCAGCTCAGATGTATCCAAGAACTGGTTACGTTTTTTTTTACAAACTGCGGGAAGACGTGTCTTACATTCAAGCATGTTTCCTAGATCCATGAAGAATCATGTGCACCTCTGCTTCAGGTCACTAGCTGAAAACATGATACCCTCTACAGAGCAGCGTCTCTCAGATATAAAAAGACATTCACTGCCCAAAGAACAAAATGAAAAGAAAAAAAAAAACAAAGAAAGAAAGAAAGAAAAAAGGGAGGGGTTCTGATCCAAGTCGTCAACATGGTTTTCTTTTTGAGCCTTGTGTTTGTATGACTATTTGAAATTTAAGTCATTCTTGAAGCTATAAAACTGGAATGTATAAAGTTTGCTTGTGTCTGCTTCAAAGATGGCCTTTTTTTCCTTTTCTTTCCTTTTCTTTTTTCTTTCTTTCTTTCTTTATTTTTTTAAACCACAAAATGTCTGCCAACCCTGAAAATGATGCAGATCGTGTTTCTGGCCTGTGAGGTGACGCTTACCGGGCAGTCTGGCGCTGGGCTGGGATTCTGCAACTGCTGGCTGTGGTGGAATTACAGTAGGGGGAAGAGGGGTAGGGTGAGTGGGAGGGAGGGAGGAGAGGAGGGGAGGGAGGGGGAGGGAGGAGGAGGGGGAGGGAGGGAGGAGGGGAGGGCTTTGTCCCTGCTGCATTTAAAATCGCATCTAATCTTATCAGGGCGCTCCTCCTTGTTTCTGGAGAGCAGAAGCAGGTACAGTGCCGCTTTTGTTCGAGTCAGAAGCTTTTGCCGAATAAAGTGGAGGGAAAAGGCAAGACTAAATAATATTCTTTCAGTCCCTCGTGGGAAATTGGGGAGGAAAAGCTTTTGAAAGAGAATGATGGAAAAGTGGGGGTGAAAGAGACAGAAAAAGTCACAATACTTAAAGTATTGTTGTTGTAAGCAGAAGTCTGGACAGAAGGTTTTGAAGGAAATATTACAGGGAGAAAAATGTTCAAATAT